>NW_004797817.1:502584-508730 GCF_000002075.1 Aplysia californica
CCCCCCCCCACCCCATTATTCCTCAATATTTTCTAGATCATTCCCTGTATTTTCTAGCTGATCCCTAAACTTTGCCAGTATTTTTTCAGCACATTTCCAATATTTTCTGGCATATCCCAAATATTCACCAGTATTTTCCAGCTCAAACCTACTATTTTCTAGCTCACCCCCACTTTTTTCTAGCTCATCCCCAGCATTTTCTATATCAGTTTCGGTATTTTCTAGCTCATCTCCAATATTTTCTAGGTCAAGTACAGCATTTTGTAGCTCATCCCCAATATGAGTTCATCCTTATATATTGTTAAATTTATCCCCAACATTTTCTAGCTTTTCTCCAATATTTTTTATCTCTTCCCCAATATTTTCTAGCTCATCCTCAATATTAATTTCTAACTCATCCCCAAAATATTCCTTAAACTTTTCAATCTCAATACTAATACTTTTTAGTTAATCCCTAATATTTTCAATCTCATTCCCCTGAACTTTTAACTCATCTCCAATTATTCCAAGACTTTTTTGTATTATTTATCATCCACAACATTTTCTAGCTCAGCTCCAATGTTCTTCATTTCATCTCACATATTTGATCTCATCCCCAATATGTTCAAATCCTTAATACTTTCTAGCTCATCCCCAATATTTTTTATCAGTTCCCAAATATGTTGTAGCCCATCCCAAATATTTTCTAGCTCACCCCCAATATTTCCAAGACTTTTCTATCTCATCCCCAATATATTTTTTAAAAAAATCTCATCCACAATATTTTCTAGCTCATCCCCATGGTTTTCTAGCTCATCGCTAATATTCACATGTATTACCTCAAACATAATATTATCTAGCTCACCCCTAATACTTTTTAGCACATCTAAAGTTTTTTCTAGCCTATCCGTAATATTTTCTAGCTCATCCTCAGTATTTTCTAGTTCATCCCCAATATGTTCTATCTCATTCCTATAATTTTTTTTAGCTTATCTGTAATATTTCTAGCTAATCCCTAGTTTTTTCTAGCTCATCCCTATTATTTTCTAGCTCATCCCTAATATTTTTTAGCTCAACCATAATATTTTCTAGCTCATCCCCGGTATTTTCTAGCTCCATCCCAAGTATTTTCTAACCCAAACCTAATATTTTTAGCTCATCTCCAGTATGTTTTTTCTCATCCCTAATATTGTCTAGCTCATCCCTTATGTTTTCTAGCTGATCTCTAATATTTTTTAGCTCATCCCCAATATATTTTAGCTCTTCCCCAGTATTTTTTTAGCTCATCCTTATATATTTAGCTCATCCTCAGTATGTTTTGTCTAATCCCTTATATTGTCTAGCTCATCCCTTATGTTTTTTAGCTCATCTCCAATATTTTTAAGCTCATCCACTATATTTTTAAGCTCGTCCCCTGTATTTTCAAGCCCAAACCTAATATTTTCTAGCTCATCCCCAGTATTTTCTAGCTCATCCCCAGTATTTTATAACTCCATCCCCTATAGTTTCTAGGTCAACCCTAATATTTTCTTACTCATCCCCAGAATTTTCTAGCTCATTCCCAGTATTATGTCGCTCATCAGTAATATCTTTTGGCTTATCCCTTATATTTTCTAGCTCATCCCCAGTGCTTTTAGCTCCATCCTCAGTATTTTCTAACTCATCACCAATATTCCTCAGTATTTTCTAGATCATTCCCAATATTTTTTATCTGATCCTCAAAATTTGCCGGTATTTTCTAGCCTATCCCAAATATTTTCTAGCTTATTAAATTTCAAATATTCCGTCTTACAGTATTTTCTAGCTCAACCCCATTATTTTCTAGATCACCCCTACTATTTTCTAGTTCATCCCCAGTATTTTCTTGCTCATCCCCAGTATTTTCTAGCTCAACCTTAAGATTTTCTAGCTCCTCCCGACTATTTTCTAGCTCAACCACAGTATCTTCTCACTAATCAACAATATTTTCTAGCTTATCCCCACTATTTTTTGAAAACAGAAACGGTCCTAAGACTTTTCTATCTTGTTTCTAGTTCAGCTCCAATATTCTTCATTTCATCCCAAATATTTTCTAGCTCATGCCTAAAATTTTCTAGTTCATCCCCAACATTTTATAGCTCATCCTCAATAATTTTTTATCTCATCCTCAATATTTGTTACCTCATTCCCATTATTTTCTAGCCCCCAGTGTTTAATAACTCAACCTTAAGATTTTCTAGCTCATCCCCACTATTTTCTAGCTCCACCACAGTACTGTCTAACTCATCACAAATATTTTTCACCTCATCCCAAATATTTTCTAGTTCATTCCCAACATTTTCTAGCTCATCCCAAATACTTTTTATCACACCCTCTATATTTTCTAGCTCATCCCCAATTTTCCCCAAACTTTTCAATCTCATCCCCAATACTTTTTAAATCTCATCCACAATATAGCTCATCCTTAAGTTTTCTAAATCATCCCTTTTATTTTCTATCTCATCTCTAGCATTTTTAGATCATCCACACTATTTTCTAGTTCATCCCCAGTATTTTCTAGCTCATCCAAAGTATTTTAAAGCTCAACCTTAATATTTTCTAGCTCATTCCCACAATTTTCTAGCTGCACCACAGTATTTTCTCTCTCAACCCCAACATTTGCTGGCTGATCCCCACTATTTTTGAAAATTTCAGTGGTCCCCAGACGTTACTATCTTGTCCCTAACATTATCTAGCTCATCGCCCAATATTTGTCATCTCATCCCAAATATGTTCTAGCTCATCCCCAGTATTTTCTAGCTCATCCCCAATATTTTTAATAGCGTCCTTAATTTTTTCTCGCTCATCCCCAGTATTTTCTAGTTCATCCCTAATATTTTCTAGCACATCCCCAGTACTTTCTAGCATTTTCCCAGTGTTTTTTAGTTCATCCTCAGTATTTTCTTGCTCATCCCTGATATTTTCTAGTTCATCCCTAATATTTTCTTGCACTTCCCCAGTATTTTTTAGCCTATCCCAAATAGCTTGTAGCTCACCCCCAGTATTTTTTAGTACTTTCTGCATTAACTTTTTAGCTTATCTCTAATATGTTCTAGATCATCCCAAATATTCCCCACTATTTTCTAGCTCATCCCTAATATTTTCTGTTTCATCCCCAGTATTTTCTAGCTAATCCCGAATATTCGTCATTCTTTTCTTGCTCATCCACAATATTTTCTAGCTTCATCCCCAGCATTTTCTGGTTCCACCACAAGTGTTTCCCAGTATTTTCTAGCTCATCCGTAATTTTTTTAGCTTATCTCCAGTATTTTCTAGCTCCTCCCCAGTATATTGTAGCTCATCCACAGTATTTTCTATCTGATCCCCAAAATTTCCAGTATTTTCTAGCTCATTCCCAGTATTTTCTGGCTCATCTCAAGTACTTCCTAGCTCATCCCCAATATTTTCTGGCTCATCCCCAATATTTTTAGCCCATACAAAAAGTATTCAAGACTTTTGTATCTCATTCATAACATTTTTAAAAATCTTATTCCCAATATTTTTAGATTCTTAATATTTTCTAGCTCATCCTCAACATTCTTAAATACATCCCAAATAATTTGTAGCCCCTCCCAAATATTTTCTAGCTCATCCCCAATATCCCCTAGACTTACATATCTCATCCCCAATATTTTCTAAATATCCCCAATATTTTCCTTATCTCCTCCCCAATATTTCCTAACCATCCCCAGTATTTTCTAGCTCACCCATACTATTTTAAAACTTAAAACAATTATTTTTTAGCTCACCCCTTATATTTTCTAGTTCTTATCCCCAGCATTTTGTAGCTCATCCCTAATATTTTCTAGCTTATCCCTTATATTTTCTAGCTCATCCCCAGTATTTTCTAGCTCCATCCACAATATATTCAAGCTCACCCTAGTATTCCTCAATATTTTCTAGATCATTCCCAGCATCTTCTAGCTGATCCCCAACCTTTGCCAGTATTTTCTAACCAATTTCCATTATTTTCTGGCTTATCTCAAATATTCACAAGTAGTTTTTAGCTAATATCCAATATTTCTAGCTCATCCCCACTATTTTCTAGCTCATCCCCAGCATTTTCTAGATTACCCCCACAATTTTTTTTAGTTTATCCCCACTATTTTCTAGATCATCCCCACTATTTTCTAGCTCATCCCTAATATGTTGTAATTTATCAAAAACATGTTCAAGCTCATCCCAATATTTTTCATCTTATCCCAATTATTTTCGATTTCTTCCCCGATATTTTCTAGCTCATCCTCAATATTAATTTCTAACTCATCCCTAACTATTTAAACTTAAACTTTTCAATCTCTATACCAATACTTTTTAGGTCATCTCCTATATTTTATATCTAATCCCCCCTAACTTTTAGCTCATCCCCAAAATTTCAAAGACTTTTGTATATCATCCAAAACATTGTTTATCTCGTCCCCAATATTTCTAGATCCTTAATATTTTCTAGCTTATTCCTAATATTTTTTAGTTCATTCCCAACATTTTCTAGCTCATCCCCAATATTTTTTATCACACCCCCGATATTTTTTCGCTCATCCCCAATATTCCCCAGACTCTTCTATCTCATCCCCAACATTTAATTTTGTTTTTTCATCTCATCCACAATATTTTCTAGCTCATCTCTAGTATTTTCTAGAACGTATCCGGTATTTTCCAGCTCATCTCCAATATTTTCTAGCTCATTCCCACTATTTTCTACCTCAACTCTAATATTTTTAAATTCACCACCAGCATTTTATAGCTCATCCCCACCATTTTCTAGATCATCCCCAGTATTCTCTAGCCTATCCGTAATATTTTCTAGCTCATCCCCAGTATTTTATAGCTCACTTGTAATATTTTCTAGCTCATCTCCACCACTTTCTAGCTCAGCCACAGTATTTTCTAGCTCATCCCCAATATTTTCTAGCCGATCCCCACTATTTTTGAAAATTCCAATGGTCCCCAGACTTTTCTATCTCGTTCCTAACATTTTCTAGCTCATCACCCCATATTTTTCTTCTTATCCCAAATATCTTCTAGCTCATCCCCAATATTTTTTATCACATCCCCAATAATTTGTAGCTCCTCCCAAGTATTTTCTAGCTCATCCCCAATATTTTATACCTTATCCCCACTAAGTATTGTATTTTCTAGCTAATTTTAAATACTTTTTTTTTTTTAGCTCATCCCTAATATTTTCTAGCCCATCCACGATATTTTTCATCTCATCCCCAATTTTTTCTACCTCATCCCCACTATTTTATAGCTCATCCCCAGAGTTATTTAGCTCACCCCCAATACTTTCTAGCTATTCCTCAGTATTTTGTAGGTCATCCCAAGTATTCCTCAGTATTTTCTAAACCATTCCCAGTATTTTCTAGCCCATCCCCAATATCTTATGGCTTATCACAAATATTCCCGTGTTTTCTAGCTCGTCTCCAACATTTTCTAGCTCAAGAATATTTTCTAGCTCATTCCCAGTATTCTTTAGCTCAACCCTGATATTTTTTAGCTCCTCCCCAGTATTTTCTAGCTCATCTCCAACGTTTTCTAGCTCAACCTTAATATTTTCTAGCTCATCCCTAGTATTTTTTAACTCATACTCAGAATATTCTAGCTCAACCCTGATATTTTCTAGATCATCCCCAGCATTTTCTAGAACATCTGGTCTCCGGCCACTATTTTCTAGTTCATCCCCAATATTTTTTAACTCATCCACAGTACTTTCTAGCCTAACCCTGCTATTTTCTAGATCATCCAAATTGTTTTCTAGTTCATCTCCAATATTTTCTAGCTCATCCCCAGTATTTTACAGCTGAAACTTAAAATTTTCTTGCTCAACCACAGTATTTTCTAGTTCACTACTAATATTTTCCCCCTTATGCCAAATATTTTCTTCTCCTTACCTCCTTCGTACTGCTGTCTTTCTGCCACACCCCTGATCTTCTGGAAGGAGAGATCTACACCTAGCCTTCTCGGACAAGGGCTAAAAATCTCGGAGGTCCTGTGTGCAAGCTGCGCACATTAAAGATCCCTTATTGGTGGTCCCAAATCGATAAGAGTAGGCTTCGGAAAAAATTCAAAATTTCCTGCCAACTGAAAATATTAGGTGTGTCCCACACGCTCATATGACCTTATGCAGTAGAGAGCGCCGTAAAACACTT
>NW_004797817.1:508830-510176 GCF_000002075.1 Aplysia californica
ACGGCGCTTGCAACTGCTTGTCCCCCGTCGTTTTATGCAAGAAAAATTCTGAAATTATACAAACTGAGCCCAAAAATGTGAAATTATGCGATTCTGTTAATTTTTAACAAAGAATGATAAAGGAAAATAATCAGAAATTATGCAAAAAAAGACCAAATTTTGCTAAATTATGCGGGGTGCATAAAACCACGGGGACAGAACTGCATAAGGGCATATGAGCGCGCGGGACACACCTAGAATTTTCAGTTGGTAGGACACGGGGCCCTCCGAGATATTTCGCCCTTGTCCGAGAAGGCTAGGTGTAGATCTTTCCTACCCGAAGATCAGGGGTCTGGCTGAAAGACAGCAGTAAGAAGAAGTCAAGGAGCAGCAGCGCTGCAGAAAGAGTCAGGAGCCCAGAGGAGGGGGCAAAGGAGGTGAGGTGGTGGGAGCAGAAAGAGGAGACGAAAGCAGACGACAGAACATTGCTAGAGAGCAGGAAAGGAGGTTGAAAGGAGACAATTTTAGAGAAGAAAATTTATCGGTCGCTACCCGGATTCGAACCCAGGATCTTTGAATAAGAGGCGAGCACCTTACCCTCTAGGCTAGGCCACGAGAGGCCCCAAGGCGATGCTTGTATCGGACAGGTGGCCTTTAGAATCATGTTCAACTACATAATTTACATCTGTTGTTTTGGGGTTTTTTTACACTTGCTTCTAGCTCATCACTAATATTTTCCACCAGATCCCAAATACTTTCTAGCTCACCCCTATTATTGTCTAGTTAATTCCCAACTTTTTCTAGCTCACCTCTAATATTTTCTAGTTAATTCCCAACTTTTTCTAGCTCACCCCTAATATTTTCTAGTTAATTCCCAACTTTTTCTAGCTCACCCCTAATATTTTCTAGTTAATTCCCAACTTTTTCTAGCTCATCCCCAATATTTTTTATCACATCCCCAATATTTTCTAGCTCATCCCCAATATTCCCCCAGACTTTTCTATCTCATCCTCATAATTTTTCATCTAAACTCCAATGTTTTCTAACTCACCCCAGTATTTTCTAGCTCCATCCCCAGTATTCCTAAGTATTTTCTAAATCATTCCCAGTATTTTCTAGCTGATCCAAAAAAATTGCCAATATTTTTTTAGCCCTTCCCCAATATTTTCTGGCCTATTCCAAATTTTCTCCAATATTTTCTATCTCATCTCCGACATTTTCTAGCTCAACCATACCCCCTGGGTGCCACTTACTGTAGTGTCTTTATACCATTCCCAAAGGGGGGGATATTTCTCGTTCAAGCACAGTATTTGTAAATCGGCTGATTCATGTCTCGCTCATAACTGTGCCTGATCTACAACAGGGAA
>NW_004797817.1:510276-525209 GCF_000002075.1 Aplysia californica
TCTAGCTCATCCCCAATATTTTTTATCACATCCCCGATTTTTTCTAGCTCATCCCCAATATTTTTTATCACATCCCCGATTTTTTCTAGCTCATCCCCAATATTTTTTATCACATCCCCGATTTTTTCTAGTTCTTCCCCAATGTTCCCCAGACTTTTCTATCTCATCCCCAATAAATTTGTTTTTAAAAATCTCATCTACAATATTTTCTAGCTCATCCCTAATATTTTTCAGCTCGTCCTCGGTATTTTCTTGCCCATCTCCAATATTTTCAAGTCGTTCCCACTGTTTTCTGGCTGAACATTAATATTTTCTTGATCATCCCCATTATTTTCTATCTTATCCCCAGCATTTCTAGCTCATCCCCAGTATTCGTCAGTATTTGTAAAATCATTCCCAGTACTTTTTTGCTGATCCCGAAAATTCACCAATATTTTCTAGCCCGTCCCCAATATTCTCTGGCTTATACTAAACATTCCCAAGTATTTTCTAGCTCGTCTCAAAACATTTTCTAGCTCATCCCCAGTATTTTCTAGCTCATCTCCAACCTTTTCTAGCTCAACCCTAATATTTTTAGCTCATCCCTAGTATTTTTTAAAACTAATACCTAGTATTTTCTAGCACAACCCTGATATTTTCTAGATCATCCCCAGCATTTTCTAGATCATTCCCAATATTTTCTAGCTCATCCCCAGTATTTTACAGTTTAACCTTAAAATTTTTTTGCTCATCCCCAGTATTTTCTAGCTCAACATCGGTATTTTCTAGCTCATCACTAATATTTTTCTCCTCATCCCAAATATTTTTTAGCTCCTCCCTAATATTTTCAAGTTCATTCCCAACATTTTCTAGCTCATCCACAATATTTTTATCACATCCCCGATTTTTTTCTAGCTCATCCCCAATATTCCAGATCATCCCAATTATTTTCTAGTTCATCCCCAGTATTTTCTAACTCATCCCCAGTGTTTTATAGCTCAACCTTAATACATGTATTTTCTAGCTCAACCAATGTATTTTCCAGCTCATCCTTAATATTTTTCACCTCATTCCAAATATTTTCTAGTTCATTCCAAATATTTTCTAGTTCATTCCAAATATTTTCTAGTTCATTCCTAATATTTTCTAGTTCATTCCCAACAATTTTTAGTCGTCCCCAATACTTTTTATCTCATCCTCGATGTACTTTCTATCTCATCCCCAATATTTTTTTAATCTCATCCCCAGCATTTTCTAGATCATCCCCAGTATTTTCTAGTTCATCCGCAGTGTTTTTTAGATCATCCCCACTGTTATCTAGTTCATCCAGGTGTTTTCTAGATCACCCCCACTATTTTCTAGTTCATCCTCAGCAATTTATGTAATTTTTCTATTTTCAAGGACTCTTTAGCAATTGAAGTTACCAAACTTTTTATTAATTTAGTAGAGGTTTTACGGTACTCGCAACTGCATAAGGTCATATGAGCGCCAAGGGGTAGATGTCAACTGAGAAGTTTTTACAGGGAATCAGGCTTACTCTGCTCACCTCTCTAGCTTCAACAGCACAAAATCTGCTTTGACTATCAAGGCACCCCGGAAATAGCAGGTCACAAGAGAGTGACAAACATACAAAAGAAGTAGGCTAGAGGAAAAATGACAACAGTAAGGATTAGGAAAGAAAAAGCAGCAGTTCCCTGTTGTAGATCAGGCACAGTTATGAGCATGACAAGAATCAGCCCATTTACAATTCTACTGTGCATGAATGAGAAATGCCCCCCCTTTGGGAATGGCCTAAAGACACTTCAGTCAGTGGCACTGCTCCGGCAGGGGGGGGGGGTTACCAAACTTTGACGGCCATTTTCTCTCTAATTTCACCACTGAAACCAGGCGACCTCACCTCCTTCAATCGCAAACATTTTGAGCTCTATTCAGGATAGATGGATAAAAAATTATTTCATTGAAAGCAAGGCAAATAAATCAGCTTTCAGATTATACCAATAAATTCACATTAGGCACAAAACATTGACGAGTGCCTCCACAGTGCCGTGACACATTTAAGAGGTGGTCTAGAGGGTAGGCTACCAGACTCGTAATCGTGAGGTTGCGGGTTCGGGGGTTCGAGCCGCGGGTCCGACGTTGTGTCCTTGGGAAAGGCACTTCACACGAATTTTCCTCACTTCACCCTGGTGGGAACGGGTACCCGGCCATAGACAGTGAAAGATCTTTATCAGTGTGTTAGTGTTATAGCGCCTATAAATGGCTGCTTGCACTGTATGCTTCTCAGGAAGTTGAGGTTGTTTCAAAATGCTCTCAGGTCTGCTGGGGTAATAGTATAGATTGTGAAGCGCATAGGGCTTGCTGTTGAGCGGGGATTTGCGCTATACAAATGTTATCTATTAAAGGTGGGACCTCCGAATTTAACATCCACCTCCAACATGATGGAGCCAAATAGGTTGAGTTGTAGCGTCTTGAAGTTGAAGTTTCCACAAAATGACCCACGTACAACAACTCCCTAGTCGTCAGGGATTTGAACCTGGGCAGTCTACTCTGTAGTCCAGCATTTTAAAAAGTTTTAGTAAGAGTTTTACAGCACTTGCAACACTACAAGGGGTCATATAAGTGCCGAAGATTAGATGTGTTACAAGAGAGTAATAAACATAAAAAAGAATTAAGTGGAGAGATAAGAACAATAGATGCTTGAATGAGAGGAAAGAAGGAGCAGACCACACCACAGCACCCGCCAACCACCCACTAGTTCAGCGTGACACTGAGCCAACAATGGACAGCCCGACAGAAAAAACAAATACAGTCCCAAACAAAACAAAAAGAGTCAAAAACTACCATCATTATTATATGTCTAAAGAGTGGATTTTCACAGAGTTACAAAAATGTACGAATCATCATATTTCAAGAACAACAGTCGCTGCACTTGTCTTTCAAATCATAAATCTTACGCTCTGGTAGAGTACAAAGCTTATCAAACCAATAAACTATTATGTGTGAGGCATCGTGGTGAAATCAGACGTTCGCAAATATATTGCCAACGAAGTTACGCGCATTTTTCGCCCAGTTGGACAAATTTGTTCAAATTTTTGTGTTTTGGCTCAACACCTTTTGTGTCCTTTTAAAAACATTTCTGAGAGGATTTTATTGGAAAACGTTGATTAAAGGCACAGCAAATGTAAAGTTTAAGTTTTCAAGGACTCTCAAATTTTGAAAATCAACAAACTTTCGCTGCCAATTTTTCTCTGAAACTAGGTGACCCCACCTCCTTCATTGGCAAATATCTTGACTTGTATTCAAGATAAAAGAATAATTTTTTAATCCAAACCAAACAAATTTTAATTAATGAACGAGCTTTAACCAAAAATTGACGAGCGCTTGATTCCACCACGTGGTGACACAAATCATAAATCTGACACACTGGTTGAGTGCAAAGCTTATCAAACCATATGTACTGAATGTACAAATTATCAACTTCACACACGTCACGTCTAGGGCCGCCAAGTATAAAACTATGGAAAGTCAGGTTTTTCAAAGTTCACAGAAGAGATGATAAAACAACGGATTTTCTCGAAGCGTCGCTTTGGCTGGAGAAACTTCATTTTCATAAGGGAGCTTACAATTGATGCCATGACAGACAGTAGGCTCCCTTATGGAAATGAAGTTTCTCCACACAAAACGCCTCTAGAACATCCGTTTTTTGCATGTCCTGTAAAATCTGAAAACCATGACTTCTCATAGTTTACTTTAGTGGCCCTCCATGTACAGCTTAACAAACTACAACTCATTCATTCATTCATTCATTCATTCATTCATTCATTCATTCATTCATCCAGACCATTACGTGCACAAAATACTGCAGCAACACACACGGTCGATTCTTGTGGAAGTTTGTGTAAGACACGGTAAGGAGCATTGACTCCCGTAAACAACAACAACAACATCAACAACAACAACAACAGTAGCAGCAGCAGCAGCAGCAACAACAACAGCAACAGCAACAACAACAGCAACAACAACAACAGCAACAACAACAACAACAGCAACAACAACATCAACAACAACATCAACAACAACAGCAACAACAACAACAACAACATCAACAACAACATCAACAACAACAACAGCAGCAACATCAGCAGCAACAACAACAACAGCAACAACAACAACAACAACAACAACAACAACAACAACAACAACAACAACAGCAACAACAGCAACAACAACAACAACAACATCAACAACAACATCAACAACAACAACATCAGCAGCAACATCAACAACAACAACAACAACAGCAACAACAACAACAACAACATCAACAACAACAACAACAGCAGCAACATCAGCAGCAACAACAGTACAAGAGCCGAGTCGTCAAGGCCATAACACAATTGCTCAAGTTCTTTCCTCCAGTCCCAAGATTTAGTTTTTGGCGTATGGTCAAAATGGCCATCACTTACTTGTCTCCCATCCTCAATATTGTTGCAGGATTTTGTTCGGTGTACTGAAAATCCTTTTATGGAAACATTTTCACTTTTGCTCAAGTCATAGGTGGACATAGGTGGACATAGGTGGACATAGGTGGACATAGGTGGACATAGGTGGACATAGGTGGATGTAGGTAAGCACTGTTCTTCAACAACAACAACAACACAACCCCCCCCCAAAAAAAAAAAACAACCCCCAACCATGGCATGGGTAATTGTGTTATGACCAAGAGCAAATATGTGAAGCAGCGTACATGTAGTGAAATCAGGTGCTCGTCAAAATAACAAAATCGGAGAAACAGCCATTTTTCCGGCAGTTTGAAAAAATTTTTCTAATCGAATTTTTATTTTTTGACACAGCCTCTTTTATGTCCATAATATATATAAAATCACATTTCTATTTGAATTTTACTGAAAAACATTGATTAAAATTAAAGGCACAAGGTAGGCCTATGTCATTTTTCAGTTTTTTAAAGACTCTTTAACTATTGGAGTTACCAAACTTTGGTGGCCATTTTCTCGCTAATTTCACCGCTGAAACCAGGTGACCACACTTTCTGCAATCCCAAATTTATAATATTTTGAATTCTTTTCAAGATAAATGGATATTTATTTAATTGGAAGCAAGACAAATAAAGCAGCTCTCAGGAGATACCCACCAATAACCCCATATGCCCCAAAACTGAAGAGCACCTGATTCCACCGCGTTGTTACACATATGAAGTTTTAAGTCATGAAATCAGTCAAAAGTAAAAGTAAGGCTGGAACCACAGAGAACTGCGCTCAAATATCACCTTGAAAAAAGTCATGTTTCCGAGCTGATATGTGAGTTCGTATGGAATGAATATTTTCAAAGGAAGAAATAAATGAGTTTTAAATAATTAACAGGCGAATATATATCTCATTTTTATAAGGTAGTTTTTACAGCCTCACTCTTAGCCGCATAAATCTTATTTTGACAGCTGCCAGAAATATATATATGTACTGGTATATAATAATCAGCAAACAGAAAGAAAAGGAGATCAATATGAATGAGAAGACAGTTTGAGAGGAAATATTAATATATACGGTTGCTTTTAAGTGCAAGTGGACTATCCCGAAAAATGCTGTTTTGAGAAAATCGAAGGTAGTTTTTGCCCCTTGTTCAGTTTCTTCAAAAGACAAGGAGAGTTTTCTCTATAACCAAACAAATATACATACCAATGAAACCAAACTTCTCCTATAGGTAGGGCAATGCCCACTTTTGGTGTAGGTCAAGATTTCTGGAAACCCCCGTAATCTGGGTTAGCCCGCTTGTCCCAAAAAGCGACCATATAAAATCTAAAAAATACAGTAAATAAACGTGAAATCTATCAAACGAGCATAATACAAACGATAACAAAAATTATTTTTTTAAAAAGACTAATGCGATTTCAGTTCAGTGAGCCTTAGTTTCCTTTCTTTATATCTTCTACGAGCCCGTTTTTTCCTCCGTTTGCCGATCCGTTGACTTTGTCTTTTCCGTTGAGAGCGAAGGGCTTTGCCTTGTAGGACTTGAGGTAGAAGTTGAGGAAGAGAAGGAGCAGAGAGCTTGAGTAGAATAACGCTACAATGTTGATCCACCGCGGGTACTCGCACGGTCCGTTGAAGAAGGATCCGATGCAGCGTATGTTCACAAACAGGAACTGAATCTGAAAAAGAGACAATTAGTTTTAGTCTCAGTGAAAGTTCTCTGAAACTTGCAACATAAGTCATACGGGGATATGCGCTATACAAATGCTATTTATATATATATATAAATAGCATTTGTATAGCGCATATCCCCGTTCGACAGCAGGCTCTATCATATAGATGATATATACGCTGTACACTCTATGTGTGTGCGCCTAGAGAAAGGTACCCAGTCTCCACAGACTGTTTCCAACTACAGGCTGATCATGACAAAAATCACTTTTTTGATCAAAATGTTTCCTTTAAAAAAAGATAGATCCACCATATTTTTACAATGTGCTCATAGAGTTTTCGTTGATTTGACTTCTAAATATTTTATTTTGAATTATTTTGAGGGGTATAATAACAACAAATAATGAAAACTGCTTCTAAAAGGTGTTAAAATCTATTGTTGTAGCAAGATTTCTCTTCTCTGCTATGTTTTACCATTGAATAGCATAATGATACCAACTGATAGCCTATTGATACCAACTGAGAGCCTATTGATACCAACTGATAGCCTATTGATACCAACTGATAGCCTATTGATACCAACTGATAGCCTATTGATACCAACTGATAGCCTATTGATACCAACTGATAGCATATTGATACCAACTGATAGCATATTGATACCAACTGATAGCATATTGATACCAACTGATAGCATATCGATACCAACTGATAGCCAAATTGGATATGAATTTTCCGAGAATAAATACATTTAAAAAATCGTTTTTTTAAGTTTGTATGTGTTCTCACGTTTGTTAAACTTAAAAGCTCATTTTCTCAAAATTATATTTTCATACCCTATCTCGCAAAATGTACAGTATGCTTGAGATATCTAAAAAAAATTCAATGACCCCTGTGTTCAACAATGAATTTCCTATAAGGTACAACCCTTAACTCAAAATGGTCAAAATCCGAATTTTGGTACCTTTCTTTTGGCACACACACATTTTCTTATGACCCAGGCAGACCCTATAACACTCAGAAACATTCTCGGGAAGCACACGTGAAGATAAGTCTTGATTAGAGGCGTTAGTGAAGAGTGATATACAAAGAAAAGAAGGAGGAGAGATAGGGAGAGTAGATGTTTGATGATAAAGAAGGAGGAGAGATAGGGATAGTAGATGTTTGATGAGAAAGAAGGAGGAGAGATAGGGATAGTAGATGTTTGATGAGAAGGAAGGAGGAGAGATAGGGATAGTAGATGTTTGATGAAAAAGGAGGAGAGATAGGGATAGTAGATGTTTGATGAGAAAGAAGGAGAGATAGGGACAGTAGATGTTTGATGAGAAAGAAGGAGAGATAGGGATAGTAGATGTTTGATGAGAAAGAGGGAGAGATAGGGATAGTAGATGTTTGATGAGAAAGAGGGAGAGATAGGGACAGTAGATGTTTGATGAGAAAGAGGGAGAGATAGGGATAGTAGATGTTTGATGAGAAAGAGGGAGAGATAGGGATAGTAGATGTTTGATGAGAAAGAGGGAGAGATAGGGACAGTAGATGTTTGATGAGAAAGAAGGAGAGATAGGGATAGTAGATGTTTGATAAGAAGGAAGGAGGAGAGATAGGGATAGTAGATGTTTGATGAGAAGGAAGGAGGAGAGATAGGGATAGTAGATGTTTGATGAGAAAGAGGGAGAGATAGGGATAGTAGATGTTTGATAAGAAGGAAGGAGGAGAGATAGGGATAGTAGATGTTTGATGAGAAAGAGGGAGAGATAGGGATAGTAGATGTTTGATGAGAAAGAGGGAGGAGAGATAGGGACAGTAGATGTTTGATGAGAAGGAAGGAGGAGAGATAGGGATAGTAGATGTTTGATGAGAAAGAGCGAGGAGAGATAGGGATAGTAGATGTTTGATGAGAAAGAAGGAGGAGACCACACCAGATCACCCTCTGACTAACAACTCATGCAGAGAGATTGACAATTGAATTTCCTGAATTCATGACTATATAGTATATAGTGAAACACTTGCAACTGGTATTCCACACAACTACAGTCGTACCGTTGCTACTGGTATTCCATACTTATAGTCGTACCGTACTTTGTTCAGTTTAGTTTTAGTTAGAGTTTTACAGCACTTGCAACACAATAAGGTCATATAAGTGCCAAAGATTAGAGGTGTTACAAGAGAGTGACAAACAGCAAAAAGAAGGAGGAGAGATTAGGATGAAAGATGATTGATAGGAAAGAAGGAGCAAACCACACCAGAGCACCCTCCAACCACCCACGTACTCATTGTAATAGGAGAAGTCTTACGTCCCCACTGACACAAATCTTTTAAGGGGAATTAGGAACTAGTATATATTATACAGTATAACACAGATCGCTCGAAATCGTCGGGACCGGCCTCGGTAGTTCCAGGGATATCTCACAAAGATAAAGACGAAAAAAAAGGGACCACAGGCACAGTTTAAAGGATGCGTGATTTCGAGTCTTCTGTGTTTGACCTTTCTGTGTTATACTGTAGGCCTACTATGCTCCTACGAATGAAATTGAACCTCAATTCTTACACTACCATAAAATTCTCTAAACAAAAACCAAGTCCCCATTTTTGTTTCCTCTAGGCTGTCATCACCATCATTCATCAAGTGCCATATCTGCAACAGACACTAGTGATCATAGTACCCCATTCCTTTCTTCGCTCGGATGCTCTAAAAAAAACCTATATATATATATATATATATATATATATATATCTCATTACCATGTCAGTGCGTCTACCCCTGCCTCATTTGCCTGCAGTTTTACCAGCCAGAGACAGATGTTCAAAACCTTTGTGTTATTCTACACCAACTCTGTACCATGAAATGATCTAGGCCAAAGTACCTACGCTGTGATAAAGTACCAACGCTGTGATGATGAGTACAGTCGTGTGTTTATTTATATTTATACTCACCAATTGGAACTCTGTGAGGCAGTGTGGTGAAATCAGGCGCTCGTCAAATTAATAAAAGTAAAAAAATTGGCATTTTCCCGCAGGTTTGGTAATTTTTATTGAATTTTTGTTTTTTGGTTCAACACCTTTCATGTCCATTAAAGAACTCATTTCTGTGTGGATTTGACGAAAATCGTTGATTAAAGACAGAAGAAATGTAAATTTTCAGTTTCCACGGACTCTAAAGCTAAAGAAATAACTCAACTTTGGCTGCCATTTTCTCGCTAATTTTACCTCTGAAACAAGATGACTCTCCCCTCCTTCAATCACACATATATATCTAGACTTCTATTCAACGTAGATGGATATTATTTTCACCCAAAACAAGGAAAATGGACAGGCCGTAACTTAAGATGATACCATCAACTCCGTATGCCCAGAAAATGACGAGAGCCTGATTCCACCGCGTCGTGCCACAACTGTGTACATATATGTGAGGCGTGCTGACAAAACGAGTTACTTCTCACAATCTACAAAATGGAGATATTGGCCAAAAATCGACACAAGGGTCAAATCTGTAAAAATTTTTAACTTAATGTCATATTCTTTACCTATAACACGCCTGTTATTATTCCATAGGCCCTACTAATGAATTATAAAAACTTCACCTATACGCGCGATAGGTCTATATCTTTTTCCAAAAGTCTTGAATCCGAGAAGTAACTCATTTTGTCAGCCCGCTTCACTTATATATATATATTTCTACTCACCAACTGGAATTCGGTGAGGTAACGTTTCCACCAGAGGTATTTCTGAATGCCCGGCCCCATGGCCGCCAGCCCGTAGTAAGTGTACATGAACACGTGCACCAGACAGTTGAAGCCGCCGTTGTAGAACTCTGGACACGGGGAACACAGCACAAGAGGAATATATATAAATAAATAAATGACATTGTATAAATTTGTTTGTTTTAGTTTGTAAGAGTTTTACAGCACTTGCAACACAATTAAGTTATACAGATGCTGAAGATTAGAGGTATTACAAGAGAGAGAGTAATAGACACCCAAAAAAAAGGAGGAGGGGAGATATAAAGAAGATAGATGTTCGATAGGAGAGAAAGAGTAAACCCCACCAGAGCACCCGCCAAACACCCACAAACTGTTTATAGTTTAAAGGTTTAACGACCATTTCAACACCGAGGGATAGAGATCATATTCAGAGGCAAAGAGAGAAACAGGAGAGCGAGAGAAAGAAAGAGAGACAGAAGAGAGGGAGAGAGACAGAAGAGAGGGAGAGAGAGAGAGAGAGAGAGAGAGAGAGAGAGAGAGAGAGAGAGAGAGAGAGAGAATGAGAGAGAATGAGAGAGAAAGAGATAGAGAGAAAGAGAGAGAGAGAAAGAGACAGAGAGAGAATGAGAGAGAGAGAGAGAGAGAGAGAGAGAGAGAGAGAGAGAGAGAGAGAGAGGGTGCAGAATCTAGTGACCACACACTATCAATTTCTTCAAAACAACCAATCAACAGTTCACTCAGAGTGGAAATCTCCATCATAACATCAATTTTCGGACAAAATGGCGTATGTCCGAGTCTCACACCTTACAGCTGAAATGAAGATATGTGTCACAACGTGGAGGAATCAGGCGCTCGTCAATTTTCGGACATATGGAGCTATTGATATTATCTAAAAGCTTATTCATTTGCCTTGCTTTCAATGAAAAAATATCCAACAAGCTTGAATAGAAGTTGAGATAATTGCGATTGAAGAAAGAGGGGTAAGCTGGTTTCAGTGGTTAAATTAATGAGAAAATGGCGCCAAAATTTGGTAACTTCAATAGCTCAAGAGTCCTTGAAAACTGAAAATTACATATTTTTTGCCTTTCAACAAGGGTTTTCAGTAACATTCACAAGTAAACGTCTTTTCCTATCAACATAAAAGGTGTTGAACCTAAAAACAAAATTTCAATTAAAATGTTTTTTCCTTCGATTTCATTATTTTGACGAGCGCCTGATTTCACCACGATGCCTCACAAATATATAAAATATAAAAGTAAACATCGTGATGTCTCCCAAGTCAGGCGTTGTTGAATACCGGTCCTCAGACTACTCACTTTCTCCGCCCGGCACGTACTTGGCCACGTACCAACAGATGACCATCATGGTACTGTGGTGGTAGACGTGAAGGAACGTCACCTGGCGATTCTTCTTACGCAGGATGAAAAATGTCTGTGGGGAAAACATGTTCTGTATAAAATATATGAAATATTCAAACATTTCAGTTTTTATTTATATATTATTGACAAAATTTGTAGACATAGCTATTTGACGTTCGTATAAAAATGAAAATTCAAATATTTCAGTTGATATAAAATAAAGATCTATTATTGACAACTTTTGTTGACATATTTGACAGACAAACTTGTCCTGTATAAAAATGAAATATTCAAACATTTCAGTTTATATAAAATATAGATCTAAATCTATTATTGACAATTTTAGTAGACATGTTTGACAGAAAAAAGGTTCTGTATAAATATATGAACTATTCAAACATTTCAGTTTTGTATAATACTGTATATTATTGACAATTTTAGTAGACATATTAGACAGAAAAAAAAGTTCTGTATAAATATGAAAATATTTCAGTTTATATAATATTATATTATTGACAATTTTAGTAGACATATTTGACAGAAATACATGTTCTGTATAAATATTAAATATATTAAAACATTTCAGTTTATATAAAATATATTATAGACAAACTGCAGTAGACATTTTGGACAGAAAAACAAGTTCTGTCTAAATATATGAAATATTTCAAAATTTCAGTTTATATAATATATTATTGACAACGTTGTGTTTCCAGTTTAGTTTTAACAGGAGTTTTACGGCACTAACAACACAAATAGGTCACGTAATACGAGTCCCCAAACATGTTACCAGGAAATAACATACCAAAAAAGGAGGAGGAAAGGTAAGGATAATGGATGTTTGATAGGAAAGAAGGAAAGGTTTGTTTTAGTAAGAGTTTTACGGCACTTGTAATACAATAAGGTCTTAAAAGTGCAGAAGATTAGACGTGTTACAAGAGAGTAACAAACACAAAAAAAGAAGGAGGGGAGATAAAGAAGATAGATGTTTGATAGGAAAGAAGAAGCAAACCACACCAGAGCACCCGCCAACCACCCGCCAACTACCCACGGAAGGAGAGGAGCCGACCACACCAGAGCACCCGCCAACCACCCACGGAAGGAGAGGAGCCGACCACACCAGAGCACCCGCCAACCACCCACGGACCAGTCGCTGACGACCGGCTGGAGCCGACCACACCAGAGCACCCGCCAACTACCCACGGAAGGAGAGGAGCCGACCACACCAGAGCTCCTCCATCTATCACGGAAGGAGAGGAGCCGACCACACCAGAGCACCCGCCAACCACCCACGGAAGGAGAGGAGCCGACCACACCAGAGCACCCGCCAACTACCCACGGAAGGAGAGGAGCCGACCACACCAGAGCACCCGCCAACCACCCACGGAAGGAGAGGAGCCGACCACACCAGAGCACCCGCCAACCACCCTCTCATGTTTTTCTGGAACATAACTAAAATAACAATGTTGTTTTTAATTAGGGCCCTTTTAATTTTAGTTAAGTTTTAGCAAAAGTTTTACAGCACTTGCAACACAGATAGGTTACATAGGTGTTGAATATTAGAGGTGTTACAAGAGAGTAACAAACGCAAAAAAGAAGGAGAGATAAAAACGACAGATGTTTGATAGGAAAGAAGGAGCAAACCACACCAGGGCACCCACCAACCACCCACAAACTCAAACAGAACTTACCGTGTCCAACAACTCAATGACCTTGGAGAAAAAGTACCACCACGCTGCGTTGGCCTCCTGTCAATAAGACAATAAGATAAGACAATAAGATAAGACAAGACAATAAGATAAGACAATAAGATAAGACAATAAGATAAGACAAGACAATAAGACAAGACAATAAGTCAAGACAATAAGATAAGACAATAAGATACGACAATAAGATACGACAATAAGATACGACAATACGATACGACAATACGATACGACAATAAGATAAGACAATAAGATAAGACAAGACAATAAGATAAGACAATAAGATAAGACAATAAGATAATAAGATAAAATAATAAGATATGATAATATGACAGATAATTAGATAGATATTAAGGTAAGATAGTAGGATAAGATAATTAGATAATACGATAAAGATAATAAGATGAGATAATAAGATAAAAAAATAAGATAAGATACATCTTTATTTTCCAGATCCTGGCACAATGCTTTGGAGTTTCACCACGTGCACACATACACACACACATACACACACACGTAGGCGCCCGCCAGCGCTCACACACACATACACACGCACACATGAGCACATACATGCGCACACACACACTTGCGCGCGCACACACACACACACAAACATGCTCACACAAACAAGCACACACATGCATACACACGCACATGTGCACACCCATATACACACACACTCGTCCCTCACACACCCTCTCTTCCACACACATCTGTGCACACCCATATACACACACACTCGTCCCTCACACATCCTCTCTTCCACACACATCTGTGCACACCCATATATATATACACACACACTCGTCCCTCATACATCCTCTCTTCCACACACATCTGTGCACATAATCATAATTCACATAATAGTAGGGCCTATGCCTGCACTCCCACACAGGCTCACAGTCACATGAATTATAACATAAATGAACGATAATTATGAACATTAATAGTGCTCACAGTCACATGCATTATAACATAAATGAACGATAATTATGAACATTAATAGTGTGAAGTTAGATAAGTAGGCCTACTCAGTATTCTGATTGTAACTGAATGGTATTCTGATATTGCATGCTCTTAAGGTCATAAGAACACTTACATATGAAAATGATGGTAGAAGTTTAACGTATAATGGAAAAAATGACCTTCTGCATCTTTCTTTGTTACAGATCAGAAGCCTACGTCTTTTACTTCTGACTGATAGTTTTCTTCGAGGGAACAAGGGATGTTTATTGTATAAAAATATCGAATTGATTTTTTGTACATGCAGTGCAAGTGATAATGTTTAATTCATCGAAGTAAGGGAACTTAGACATTCAAAGCTGCGAATTTGAGGCTGCACTAAAAGGACAATTTTATCAGAATTACAGATCAGCAGAGCGCATCTAGTAATAGTATCTAGCTTTCTGAAATGTTTGCCTCAAAAGTAGCCTACGTTTGTCTCTTGATTCAAACAGAAAAATCCTATAAGGAAAATGAGAAGGCTGGTCAAAGTGTAAAAGTGAATGACTCACCCGAATACCAATGGCAGTGTCATCATAGTTGACAGGCTGACAGAAAAAACCATAGCTGCGGATAATTCCCACTGACAACATCTGAAATATACAGCGTGCATACATAATATATGTGATTACTGCTACAGTTTGAGTCTTGTGTTTAGTTTTAGTAAGAGAGTTTTACGGCACTTGCAACACAATAAAGTAAAAAGTGGCGAAGATTAGAGGTGTTACAAGAGAGTAACAAACACAAACAAGAAGGAGTAGAGATAAGGACGATAGATGTTTGATTGGAAAGAAGGAGCAAGACAGACAGACAGACAGACAGACAGACAGACAGACAGACAGAGATATAGACAGAGACAGACAGACAGACAGACAGACAGACAGAGATAGACAGAGACAGACAGAGAGACAGACAGACAGACAGAGGTAGACAGAGACAGACAGACAGACACACAGACAGACACACAGACAGAGATATAGACAGAGACAGACAGACAGACAGATAGACAGACAGAGATATAGACAGACAGAG
>NW_004797817.1:528313-529674 GCF_000002075.1 Aplysia californica
TCTTTACGGGAAAGGGCTGCTATCTCTTTACGGGAAAGGGCTGCTATCTCTTTACGGGAAAGGGCTGCTATCTCTTTACGGGAAAGGGCTGCTATTCCTTTACGGGAAAGGGCTGCTAACCCTTTGCCCAATCGACCTTAGTCGCCTTCTACGACATGTGCGGTACAGATACAGTGGTCCTATTCTTTGATCACAGTGTCTAGCTATTTCCTGATGTAGTTGTTTTGGGTTCTAGCATGAGACTCAATTCGGCTACACAGGTGATGCACAAAACAACTTCATATCTATAGGCATAACCATCACTCAAAACGTAACATACGATATATCAAATTGCAGGAAATTGAATAAGGAATACATTCCAACAAGGATTTATTTTGGAAGTGAGAAAAATACTTTTTGACTGAAAAAATTACACACACTAAACATGTGAAAGCGAATCATCAAAGCTATGTTATCATATATAGGCCGGAAGTAGAGGCCATAACTTTCTGAAAGTGCAGCTTTTTATTTGAATGCAATATTCCAATTTTTGTTTGAGTTGTGAATCGTTTTGTTGATGCAAGACCACGAGAACTAATTCACTCGTTTTTTGTCAGACCGACCCCTCTGAAAAAGTGAAACTAGATGTTTTTGTTTTCTTAACCCTTTCCAAGTTTTTAATAACAATAAAAGTACTTATAAATAATGGATCATGTCAAAACGAAACAAAACTGAGGTACCTTATCATAGCCGATGTATCAGCGACACGTCCGGAAGGAGCTAGGTAGACCCAAAGATTCTAACATAACAACATGATCCACTCCTCTCTTTGATGCAATTTAAAAAGTGTTCTCAAAATTCGGCAGCGCCGTCTTCGCAAATGCGCACCCTTTGTGAACAAAGTTACCCTACTTGTGCGAAAAAAATTTAAGTGAAACTAACACGTTTTTAAATAAATAAGAATTCAAATTTCGGAAGAACGCTTTTTAAAAATGGTTACATTGACGAAAAACCTCTTCCGGAGGAAAGGGCGACTGCTTTCTTCGTTTAATTTGACTTTAGAATTAGAGGGGAGAGGTCATTAAAATTTTTAAAAACCTAAAACTCCGCACTGAACGAACCCGAACAGCTGATGAAGAGCAGTCGATCTGCGCACGCAGGGAGGTGCTATTCCTATTCTTCTTTTGGAGAAACGAAAGAGAACTTCAAAACAGACTGCAGCGCCATCTGAAGCAAAGAGCGGACTTCCGGCGGACATTTTTTTGGCTGAGGGGACCATCTTGTTATGTACTATCTTTGGTAGACCCAATCGGGGAGCACCAAGCCACCATGGCTCCCGTAGACCCCAATCTATCATCTTGTGTCTCTCGGTCTTGTCCCCC
>NW_004797817.1:536304-537482 GCF_000002075.1 Aplysia californica
GGGGGATCAGGCGCTTGTCAAAGTAATGAAATCAAAGAAACCGACATTTTCCCACTCGTTAGGCAACTTGTATCAATTGTATTTTGTTTGATTTTGGCTTACTACCTTTAATGTCCGTTTAAAAATATATTTCTTTGTGGACCTTTTTTCCAGAAAAACGTTTGTCAAAGGCACAAAACAATAATAAATGCACATTTTCTGTTTCCAGGGCCACTCAAATTTGGAAGGCAGTAAAATCTGGTAAGCAAAAGATGTTTGGGGACTTTTTTCCCCTCCAGCATCAGGCGAGCCCACGTCCTTCAGCCTCAAATAGACTCAACAGGTTTCTAGGCAGGCCTAAATTAAGTACGGCTAGATTGACTACTTAATAATTATGGCTGAATTGTAAATAAAATTTTAGTTTGCAATATCTAAAGTATTACTAGTATTAGTATTTCAGACAAAACCAAAAGATGCCTTACTGACTTGCATGTATTTTAAACTTGAATAATTACTAGATCTAATGAGACAAGAGTACTCAACAGGTTTCGGTCAAACGGCCTGACCTAGATTGAAGTACGGCTAGCCACTTCGAGAGTTCTCAAACCTGCTGAATCACATTATGTGTTATTGTTTTGCTGACGTGCGCGTTTCAACGTCTCTTCATTTAGCGAACCTGTTTAGATTTATTACAGAAATCGCACTGGATCAGCAGTGTTAATTGGCTAAATCACTGCTTGCGTCTGTTTTTTACTTTTGGTGGGCGGTGGGTGGGTGGTGGGCGGTGGGGATGACCCAGATAGCACAGACAGAGACAGGTGATGTTTTATGTCCCGCTGGGGAATACAAAATTAGCATGTAGGTAGGAGGTACGATGAATATTTTAGCTGCTTAATGGAGGCAGAGGCGGGCGCTGGCTCGAAATAGTTGATAGAAGTAGGCTAAACGCTGTATCTAACATCCCCCCCCCCCTTTGGGTATTTTGTTTTCGTAAGTGTTTTTACGGCGCTCGCAACTGCATAAGGTCATATGAGCGCGCGGGACACACCTAATATTTTCAGGAGGTAGGAAATTTTGAATTTTGCCCGGGTGGCGGCCGAAGCCTACTGTTATCGATTTTAGACCACCAAGGGATCTTTAACGTGCGCAACTTGCACACGGGCCCTCCGAGATTTTTCGCCCTTGTCCGAGAAGGCTAG
>NW_004797817.1:542276-543230 GCF_000002075.1 Aplysia californica
GGGGCGACAGAGTGGGGGAAGTAAGACAGAAGGCACTTGTTGGGTTTTGGTTTAGTTTGGATGTAAAAGAAACCAGTTTTCATCTGTTTTAGAAGTAGTCAACTAGTCAATGATTGAGTAGGTGTTTTACGGCACTATCAACTCAATTTGTCAGGCTTCTGGGCTCACCATCGTGAGGTTGTCGGTTCGGTGGCTCGGGGGTTCGGGGGTAGCTTGGCCCGACGTAACGTCCTTGACAAAGGAAGCAACACAAATGTTCCTACTAATTTCACCCAGGTGTGAAAGGATACCCGGCCATAGACAGCGAAACATCTTGTCGGTGTGTTTGAGTACTAGCGCCTTTAAAATAGAGGCTTGCACTGTATGCTTCCCAGGAAGTTGAGGTTGTTTCAGAATGCTCTCAGGTCTGCTGGGGTAACACCATAAGATTGTAAAGCGTATAGAGCTTGATGTTGAACGGAAATGTGCGCTGCATAAATGCTATTCATTACCGATTATTTTATCATCTATCATCAGAATATATAATTAATGTTATTCACTGTTTATTATTTTATTATTGTTATCAGAGATAAAGCAAAGATAATTCTGATCTTCAACACAGAGAGATAATATAATACAGTTTGTGACAACTTTGACCTAAAGGGAAACAAACCCAAAAAAACGACCAATCTCAAAAGTACGTGTAAGGGAATTAAAACCATGTTTTTTTTGTATCGTGCAAGCAATATGTAGACTGATACAGTCAAAGATCGTACATAACAAGATTGTTCACTCCTCTCTTTGACCAAAGATCGTACATAACAAGATAGTTCACTCCTCTCTTTGACCAAAGATCGTACATAACAAGATAGTTCACTCCTCTCTCTGACCAAAGATCGTACATAACAAGATAGTTCACTCCTCTCTCTGACCAAAGATCGTACATAACAAGATAGTTCACTCCTCTCTCTGACC
>NW_004797817.1:548085-549997 GCF_000002075.1 Aplysia californica
TCAGAGGCGCGCACTTTCGAGTAAAAAAACTGTCAAAGCCGCGCTCTATCAGAGGCGTGCACTTTCTGACAATATCGATACAATTAGATTGCCCAATCCATCCAACGGTCCCAGTCCTCCCGGGAAGGAGAAAGTCAGTCTGTACAGCCCCCACTTACATTATATAGGTCTTTCTGCTGACGTTAAGCGACTTCCCGACCATTTCTAAGCTGAAACAAAAAAAAAAACCCACATGCCAAATGGAAAAGCACTACCAAGAAAGAAGGGAGAATGTGTAACAAGCAAATGTACGCAGATTGACAAGTCCCACAACTTCATTTTTATCCTGAAAGAGTAAGAAAAGGCTGGCCCAACACCTTAAAGGTGGCCTCTGTCCTGTACATACTATCTTTTTTTTTTAAACCAGAAAAGTCTATTTATTCAATTCAAAGTCTAATTGATGATATCTGGCCCAGTAAAACGCTGAGGGAGCTTCAATTGTTGGACGGTACCAGAGAGTTTACTGTAATACTCCTGTTACTGTAAACCCACCTCTCTGACGGTACTTTGTTTTGGTAAGATCGGCAATCTAATTGTATCGATATTGTCCAAAAGTGCATGGCTCTAATGTTCTCTCTGTGAGGGTGGTCGACATGAGAAAAAAGGGGGGGGAGAGAAGGGGGGATTGAATGGGGGGCGGGCGGTGAAAGCAACGGGCAAAGGGGCCAGAGAGTGGAGGGAGGTGTGGACAAGTAAGGAGAATGGACGTAATTGATAATTGACGAGTTTTTCCATGAGCCACAAAGTATACCCCGAACTTACTGTCGCGTTCCCACCAGGCTGTCCATGTTGTAGTTGAGTCTTAGGGAGAGTTTTACGGCACTTGCAACAACAATAGGTCATAACGAGAGTCGGAGATTCGAGGCGAGAGTAACAAACACAAAAGAAGAAGGAGGAGGGGAAGATAAGGACGAAAGATGTTTGTCTGTTAGTTTTTGTGAGAGTTTTACGGCACTTGCAACACAATAAGGTCATATAAGTGCCGAAGATTAGAGGTGTTACAAAAGAATAACAAACACAAAAAGGAGAGATCAGGACGATAGACGTTTGGTAAGAAAGCAGGAGCAAACCACACCGGAACACCCACCAACCATCCACCCTAATAGAAAGACCGAAATGCTTGCCAACAATTCTCTATACAGGGAAATCGAACTGGCGTTTTCTGCGTGCGACAGCCACGTGGCTACCTGCTATACCACACACACAGGTAGGTAACAAGCTCGTTTGGATGTTTATTTTAAAAAAGTTTTTTTGAGAGTTTTACGGCACTTGCAATACAAATAGGTCATAATGTTACAAAAGTTATATTATAATTTTAAGTGCCTAAGATTGGTTCCAGCATTGGAGGCCAGTGAGGTTCCTCTACACTGGAGCTAACAACGGCGGTTGGTATATTATGGCACCATTAGAGTTTTTTCTTTGTTTTTTTCTTTGTTTGTTTGTTTGTTTTTTAAAGGGGGGGGGGCGGGGGTGATTGTCCTTTCAACTTTTTTTTTCTTGTAGTAACTGGTTGTGGTTATCGTAACCGGTTCATGGAGTGGCGAAATGTAGTCGCTGCAACGGCAATTTGTCGTAAAGTACTTTATCTTTCGGACAAGGTCGTTAGCGCAAACTATTTCATTATCTGCCGCGAGATTATGCAAGAACATTGGGCGACTTACCTCACAGGCTTGTGCTCAGCGACGCGGAAAATCTTGGTGGCACGGATGAGTGAACATGGCATTCTTGGTGTGACCAATGTAGCCAGAGATAGATCTACTGACTGTCTCATACTACACACTATACCATGTACCTTCTTCTTGGTCTTCTTGTGCCTGCTGCTTCTTCTTCTTCTTCTTCTTCTTCTTCTTCTTCTTCTTCTTCTTCTTCTTCT
>NW_004797817.1:550451-551664 GCF_000002075.1 Aplysia californica
CTCTCTCTCTCTCTCTCCCTCTCTCTCTCCCTCTCTCTCCCTCTCTCTTCTCTCCTGCACATGTATTATGTATATCAATTACATACTTCTGCGGTCGAAAATACATTCCTTAATCAACATTCGCTGCCAGAACGAGCGTAAGAAAAAAACAAAAAACTTGGAAATAGCGTGTTCTTTCTCATCTCATCCTTCCTTCACGGAATAGAGGTGGGCAAAATCCGGATAATCTACAAGGATAACCGGATATTCTCATTTGCCGAAGCGGTTCATATCATATTATTTGCCCAAGAGGTGCACTAACATAATATCCGGATTTTGCTAAAGCGACTCATTGCCCAGCCTTATCACGGAACACTCTGTGTTCTCAATTATTAGGTCTCAGATACAACTTTTTTTTAAAAATCACCAAAAATATAAAATGATCAGTCAATGCATGTTTGTTTTAGTAGAGGTTTTACGACGCTCGCAACTGCATACGGTCAAATGAGCGCCAGAAGATTAGAGGTGTTACAAGAGAATAACAAACATAAAAAAGAAGAAGGGGAGATAAGGACGATAGATGTTTGATAGGAAAGAAGGAGCAAACCACACCACACCACAGCACCCGCCAACCACCCACTGCCAATGCATGAAAACAAAAAGAAAGAAAGAATTTCGAATCGATGAAAGAAATACGAAACAACAATTTGATCTACAATATTTACTCGTTGCTACGATCGTGTTTTTGGATACTCTGTCGACGCAAACTCCAATATCAACGAATTTGGGTATCACCTTCGCTTGCAGCAGGAACCGACAGGTAACTTCGGACAGATTATAGAATCTAGATCAACAGGGCCAATACAAAAATTATAGATTATATTCTGGAAAGATCTCAATTCGGAACCCCCTTTGCTGGAGGCAACGTGTCCTTTGTAGAGGGGAAGAGTACAGGCATGTCCTGACGCTACCGTCAGAATGATCAGGGCAGAAATCAGGTCACAGATCAACGGAGTTCCACAGATCATAGACCCGGCTGGCAGGAGGGACTCTATAGACACAATCGTGTGTCATGGACCCTGGCTTCTCTCTTATTTCTTCTTCTATCGATCGAGTTGATCGTGGAGGAGGGCATGTGCAAGCTCGTACACTCATAAGCGCGCACGCAGACACACACATACATACAAATACACACACACACACACACACACACACACACACACACACACACACA
>NW_004797818.1:0-1130 GCF_000002075.1 Aplysia californica
ACTATTTATGTCAAAGTGAACAAAATCACAAAGCCCCTAATGTGCTGGACTTAACATAATATTCTGCTCTGGAAACAAGTTTTACACAACCCACAAAGATGGCGTTCCCTACAGTAAGTCTGAAGAATTAATAAAATTTGCTTTGCGGTGCAGAAGTTTCAAAATTGAGGAAGAAAAAAGATCACTTTTTTTTTCCACGTTAGCGATTTTTTGTCCATGTTAGCGATTTGACCAATAGAAACCGTAAATTCATGTGTTGCCTTTTTAATGTTTGTTCCCCAAAGGAAAGTTATAACTAATAAACCATAAACTACATAGTCAACCATTAGTATGTTTTTACTTTTATGAAACCTGCAGAGCAGAGCAGCGATTTTTCTCAGTAAGATTTGACAGGTCTTACCTTAAGATATTTATTTGTGAAGTATAACTGATTAATAATTATTTGAAAACGATCACAACTAATGCAATACCGGTTTTTGGGGTGCAACAGTCAGGCTGTTCGTGAGGGGAATGTGAGAGGAAGTGATTTGACACCGATCCAACTGACGGTCTACCGTGATGTTTGTGTGTGTGTGGGGGGGGGGGGGGGTCTCGGCGGTCTGCAATCAGACCGGTCTGACAACCGTACCACTTAGCAGTCTGCAAGTTTACTACTGTCTGCAATATCAAACAGTTTCCCTTTGCATATACATAATATACAGTGCACAAACATAGACATGCATATTATTATCATCAAACCCTCACCGTCGGTGGCCCAGTGGTTAGGCTACCGGACTCGTAATCGTGAGGTTGCGTGTTCGGGGGTTCGGACCGCGGGCCCGACGTTGTGGCCGTGGGAAAGGCATTTTAAAGGAATTTTCCTCACTTCACCCAGGTGAAAATGGGTACCCAGCTGTAAACAGTGAAAGATTTTGTCAGTTTGTGAGTGTTTGAGCGCTTGACCAGCTGCTTGCACTGTATGCTTCCCGGGAAGCTGAGAATATTTCTGAGTGTTCTATGGTCTGCTGGGATAATAATATTGTGTAAAGTGTATAGAGCTTGCTTCGAGTGGGGGCATGCGCTATACAAATGTTATTTATTATTATTTAGGTTGAGATTCTAAACGTTATTTATGTACTTTTAATTACGCC
>NW_004797818.1:2339-4738 GCF_000002075.1 Aplysia californica
AGAGAATGTTGAAAAAGAATAGTCATTAACTGCTTTACTAGATATCTACATGTTTTCCATGAAGAGACAAACATTCCAGAAGCGTGTTTTTTAACTCTTCAAACTATAACTAATTACGTATATGTAGGCCATGTAAGGATTCGAACTGGAACATTCCACACAATATCCAAGATTCCCAAAACGAAGTTACCGCTAGGTCACCCCGAAGAGACACGTTATATTTTCATTATTTCTGTATGACCGTAAAAGTCTGTCGTTATCATCGTCACTGCAAGCGGCACAAGGGGGCGGGGCGGAGTCCGGTGAGGGACAGCTCAACCGACGGCTCTGATTGGCTGGAGCGTTAGTGTCGCTTGTCGCGTGTGAAAACAACGGCGTCGCGTGCGCTTTGTAAGTGGACGCGTGCCGCATACCTGCCCAGCTGACCAATCGCTGTCTCGTTACCGTCGCTTTATCTCCAGGTCTTGTCTTGAGTCAACGACTAAAACAAACAGTCCATGTCTCTGGTTTCACTTTAGAATTTTCCCACGGACGCGCTTTGTTTTAAAAACGGTGAAACAGATCCATTGTGGCTCACACAACAAGTGGTTACATTGGGGAAAACAGAATAGGCAGGCTCTGTCAGTCAGAGCACGCATATTATCTCTTTTTGTTTTAAATAGTCTTTCATTTTTATGACTTTCAATCAATCAAGGACTCAAGAAAAAAAGGCACTGTGACTTTTGAGAGAGAAAATTATTTAAGAAATAACTTTGCTGGAGTACTGTGTGAACTTTCTCTTCAGAAAATATAACTTTTTCGATACTCTGTCAAAACTCAGTGTCCATGTAACTTAACTTAAACACCAGATTCGCTATTTATTGGACAACAACGAGATATCTTGATCAAAATAACAAAGGCCGTTTGGAACATCAATATCTGGAGATTTAGAATTTATTTATACTTATTTGTATGAAGTTAATGAGGAAGGAGCTATACAACACTGCTACCAAAGGAAGACAACACAGCTACATAAGGAAGGAGACTACGGATTTCAAAGCAACTGTGTCAGCCCCTGGAGTCTTCAGGCTAGGACCTGGGCTTTAATCTACTTGTATTCACATCGTTCTGAGCTCTAGCTCAGTCAGTCTTCGACGTTTTGTCCAGAACACAGACTATCGACACTGACAGAGGAACTTGGCGTGACTTGGAGTACCGTCTATATAGCAATCAGCAATTTTCCCGAATCATCGATAGTCTGGCATATATCACCCTGTGCGTCCTCAGATCTGCATTTCATACGTGACCAGGACACTTTTTCTTCTACTCTTTCTATAGAAAGTACGACAAGCCATACATTGCATTCATTGTACCCTTGGGTTTTATACTGAATTAATTTTGTATGCTGCAAAGATCATTTCTTTCATTCCTGGAGACTACTAATCAAACAGAGACTGATGCAGTAGCCAATGGTTGAAGAAATTTTTACGACACCCATTTGATGACCAAAAAAAAAAACCCAATTCCATTTACAATTTTACGGAAAGCAATAACTCAGGCATCCTTACTGCTAAGACCTTTGGCATCTCAAGGAACTAACATTTTCCACCGCCAACTACTGCCTTATCAAAAACTCATCTCAGTGTGTTCTACCAAAACCAAATCCAGTTATAGCCTAACCCTGAGCAGGCGTTTCTCGTAGAGCAAAAACTCAGTTTCTGACAGTCAAACTCAGCTCCGAATCTTCCCATCAGAACCACAATTGAGACCAACATGGAAGGCTACGTGTGTGGCCTCAGCGAAGGCTTCTTCGAGTTCTGCGGTTCTCACGGCTACTCCATGGAGCCCAGCTACCCCTACATGAGTGACGCCCACATGTACACTGACTTCCCGGACTTCCAGAATGACCCCTACTTGGACTCTCCAGAATCTGACCAGGAGAACTGCGCTGGCTACTTCGAGCCGCGCCTGTCAGGTGTGGGAGACGGGGTGCCCAAGAAACACCAGCAGAGGAAGGCTGCCAACATGCGGGAGAGGAGACGAATGAAGTCCATCAACGACGCCTTTGAGCATCTCCGGAGACGGGTACCGGCAAACACCAACGCTGATAGGAGGCTGTCCAAGGTGAGACATATTTATTACACCCTCTCTCCCACTTCATATTCTTCGAGAATACATTATCTACCAAGGGTATTTTGGATCTATTACAGCTGCATTTTATATTCGGTATTTTTTTTTTAGTTGTCTTTTGGTTTCCCCTTTTAGCCATGTTCTTTGGGGGCCACCTTTTTAAAGCCTTTGAGTGTTTTAGGAAAGGGGGGGGGGTGGTGGTGGTTAGTTAAAACTCATTTTGAGTTGAGAATTTGGATGAAAGAAAAAAACACAAACCATTGTTTCTGCTTTCAGCGGATGGGTAATTG
>NW_004797818.1:9885-11473 GCF_000002075.1 Aplysia californica
TGGATGGATGGATGGATGGATGGATGGATGGATGGATGGATGGATGGATGGATGGCTCGGCCACACAGCGGCAGGAGGTTGTATCTTCGGCGGGGGAATTTTTGAGTTCCCAAAAAATACGAGAATTCCATCTGCTAAGCTTTTTATTGTTTGAATTACCTTGTTTGTTTTGTCTGTCTATATTTTTTTGTTGTGTGTGCGTCTGTCTACTGTCTGTCTGGCAGACTGGCTGTCGTATGTATTTATGTGTGTATGTGTGTGTGTGTGTGTGTGTGTGTGTGTGTGTCTGTCTGTCTGTCTGTCTGTCTGTCTGTCTGTCTGTCTGTCTGTCTGTCTGTCTCTCTCTCTCTCTCTCTCTCTCTCTCGTAAACGCATGCGATTATTTGTTCTTTGTGAGTCCTCAAACATCAAGGCTGAAAGTATTTCTGTAGAGTAAAATACATGTGTGTGATATCGTGGATGAATCAAAGGTTCGTCGAAATATTGAAATCGAAGAAATGTTATATTAAAATCGAAGAAATCGCCATTTCCGCACGTTGTAATTTTTTATTGACTTTTTGCTTTGGGCTCAACACATTTTTAAGTCCTTTTAAAATCCCATCCTTGCGTTGATTTGACTGAAAAACCCTAATCAAAGACACACAAAATGTACATTTGCAATTTGTATTGTGTCATTTTAACGAACTTCAAGTTATCCAAAGAGCAACAGGTCGTTTCAGGGTGCCATAAATAATATTATGTCTTACTCATTCTCTTCTCTCTGTTGTTTCTGTCTATTTGTATTAATGGCGCCTTTAGTCAAATATAGTTAGGTTATCAGACCTGCATTCTTTAGACGGTGGATTTGAAGCTCAGCTCAGTCTGACATTGTGTTCCTAGGAGAAGCACTTTTCGCGAATTTTCCCATTTAGCTTGGTCCTATCGGAGACAGTCGTTAAATTTTGAGGTTCCGACTTTTAAATAAGATTACGTGGGTGTTTGGCTGGTGCTCTGGTGTGGTTTGTTTCTTCTTTCCTATCAAACACCTATCGTCCTTGTCTCTCCTTCTTCTTTTCTATGTTTGTTACTCTCTTGTAACACCTCTAATCTTCTGACGCTCATATGACCTTCTGCAGTTGCGAGCACCGTACGACCTCTACTAAAACTAAACTAAAATAAGATTACAGTGCTGCAACTCCAAGGGGAGTTGAACCAATGCAATTTCGCACAATTGTTATTTGTCTTAATTTTCTACAGCTATAAATAACCAGTATAATGTCTGTGCGTATGTATCTGCTTCTCTTTTCCCAAATAAACAATTTACCCAAACAAAGAGCAACAATTTCTTGAAGCATGATTGTCAACTTTGCAAGCTGTTCAGTTCCCTCGTAAGTTGGCTCACAATATTTCAAGTTTGACTCACCGTAACACAACTCCTTGTTCTCTCCCTCTCTCTCTCTCTCTCTCTCTGTCTCTCTGTCTCTCTGTCTCTCTCTCTCTCTCTCTCTCTCTCTCTCTCTCTCTTCAAAGGGTCATGTATTCTGTCCTATCATGGTTATAGTAGTGGCAATTTGTTTGTTTCGGTTGTTTTCGCCCCTTCTCTCTCTCT
>NW_004797818.1:11749-12756 GCF_000002075.1 Aplysia californica
TTTGTGTGTGTGTGTGTGTGGAAATTGCGTTTTTACAAAAATAATCGGAAAACAAAGAGATGTTAGTGTCGGTGTGTCTACAGTCAGCTGTCGCGACATATACGTGGGGCAGGTGGACACGCTCTCACCATCCTACAGGCCCACCATAATCCTGGCCGGATTTCTTATCTCTGCGAAGGTGGAAAAAGAAACGTGTGGTAAAAGTCTAAGGCGATGGGCGACCTTATCTTTGTCTGTTCAGGATCTGCGATGCTTCATGTAGCTTTAGATCTAGATGGCGTTGACGCCTGCTCAACTATGTAGTTGAATCTTCGTGGATAGAATCAGATCTGACTGAGAGTACGACTTAAGATTGGACTTTTCTTTCGCTTCTCAAAATGAAATAAATTTAACCCTATCCGTACGTTGTGTTTTACTATCGTATCCAAACGACATGGGAACTCTGCGCCACCACTTTCCAAAGAGGAACTTACTCGTTAATCCGATCCGTAGGCTTCGCATAGCAGTCTGTCTAAATTATCTTTTGAGAAATAATGAAAGTTTCAAAGAGATCTTCTTACTTGAAGTATGCTCAAATGTGAAGAATACAACCCCCGTGGTACAAAATGACCTCTGGGCGTATGGATAGGGTTAAACAGACTTTGACCATATTGTCATATATATTATGGCATGGACCAGCATCAGTGGTGTAGCGGTTAAATGCTTCGCTATCGCACGCTGGAGACCCGAGTTCGATTCCCGAGAAGGGAGACAATTATTTATCGAGTATTGCGATCTTCCGGACCCTTTGTGTCCCTCTCAGCCCGAGCTGGTCCTCAGAAAACAGAGAGAAATTCTTCTTAGGGAATCAAACTGGGTTGTGTCATACTCGTAACAATTGAAGAGCTACCTAGCCAAGATGACCCTCACTATCGTGGACATTCTGGGAAATCGAATGGGCATTAGATGAGTGTGTGCATTGCTGAATAAAGTGTGTGTGATTGTGTGTGTGTGTGTGTGTGTGTGTG
>NW_004797818.1:13681-15314 GCF_000002075.1 Aplysia californica
ATATATATTTATTTTTCTCTCGTTCTATGTAGTCTCGTAACCACTGTCAACCTTCCATTACCCTTTAAAACTTGCATGACTTCATAGAAGACAAGGAAAATCTTATTATCATTATCAATATTTTTTGTTTGTTTTTCTTTACAGATGGAGAGGACGGTGACATGGGCAACGGCCAAACGGTCATTGGTCACTCCTTGTCCTGGTCACGACGGAAGCCCGAAGTTAACGAGAGGTCAACGCTGACCGCCAAAATCTGGATGCCTGGCTCCCCGACCGACTCTGACCTCATCAACCTGACCAGCTGTAGCCACGGTCTGGACCCATCATTTTCCTCTGTAACTGGTTGACCTGTGTATCGACTGACTTGTGAACACATTAGCTGCGGTTGCAGAAGCTGGACCAACGACGGTTAACCGATTGTAGCCACAGTTCGCTATACAGCTTAACTGGCAATTCGTTTGCACCAGTTGTAGCCAAAAATGGTACCAACTGCAGTTAACCAACTGTAGCCATAGTTTGGATTCATCGTTCTCTCCTCTAATTGACGTGAGAGATATATGAACATAAGCCGCGGTTGCACCAGTTGCAGCCAAAGATGAACCAACTACAGTTAACAGACTCTAGCCACGGTTCACTATACTTCTTTCTCTCCTATAAATGGCTTGAGGGGTATGTAAACATAAGATCCAATTGCACCGTCTGAGGCCAAAGATGGACCAACTGCAGTTAAACGACTGTAGCCACGATTTGCTAAGCACCTTTTTCTCGCCTAACTAGTAACTGGCTTGAGCGATCTGTGAACCTAAGCCGCGGTTGCACGAAATGTAGCCAGGGATGGACCAGCTGTAGACACAGTAGCAATGAAGAGAATCCATCGTTCTCTCCTCTATCTGACATGAGAGATATGTCAACACAAGCTTCGGTTGCAGAAGCTGGATTCAAAGATGGACGTCAAACTGGACCAACTACAATAAACCAACAGTAGCCACGGTTCGCTATACATTTTTCTCACCTCTAATTGGCTTGAGAAATCTGTGAACATAAACTTCGGTTGTGACAGCTGTCGCCAGAGATGGGTCAATGACAATTTATTGATCAACTGATCATTGTGTGAGTGTAGTGAATCTGCTGTACAAACTCCAACTACAAGGCTAGAAGACTCATTTTCGTATGCCAAGCAAGCTGACATGCCCGTACTACAAATGACGAACCGGGTTGCACTATGATGCTAGAAACCCATCCTCACGCCACATAGCTTCCATGAACTTGATCTTTTCGGTTTGGAAAGGCATTTCCCTGTTCGTCCTCTGCATCTCCCGCGAGCTGCTGTCTACATGATTCCTCATAAAACTACGGACTGCTGAGTACGAGGCAATGATCTCACTTGGGCAGCAAAGCACTACTGGAGAAATGACGGTCTACTTCACAAGCATTTACTGGCATGTCTAAGTCTGAGTTCTCTTGAAGTCAAAGACTTGGGTGTTTCAGATTATCTGTAGATAGAGAAAATACTAAGCTTATATATTAAATTATCCCACAAATATTCTATCTATCTATCTATCTATCTATCTATCTATCTATCTATCTATCTATCTATCTATCTATCTATCTATCTATCTATCTATCTATCTAT
>NW_004797818.1:15886-17179 GCF_000002075.1 Aplysia californica
ACATACATACATACATACATACATACATACATACATACATACATACATACATACATACATACATACATACATACATACATACATACAAACGCGCACAAAACACTTAAAGACGATACACAAACCACATACAAATGCAAACGCACGCACAATATTTGTATCATATATACACCGCACACCCTCACAGAGATATGCATACATTTACCCGTACGCGTGAGTGTGGACGTAAACAAACCCACATACTCACATACACCCAAACAACCACATGATACTATTCTTATCATTCTGCGTCACACGACTTCCGCCTTGTAACAAAGGTGTACATGCTGAGCATTCGCATAAATTAAGGTTCCAGTCACACATCTCTATCATAATACCCAAAGGTTTGGGTTGCTAAGCAACATCGCTGAGCATTTCGGCCCAGGGTAAAACAGCAAGCTAGAAATTAAAAGCGATAGAAAAGCATGTCAGACAGTTTTTAAAAATTTTAACGAGGGGCTCTTTGATTTTGATATGCACGAGGTTAGGGGGGCATTTTGAAACAATATAACTATTCGTGTAAAGGAGTATTCGGTAACCCTTTTCTCTTCCAAACGAGGCAACACAACACAGATCGACGCGACAATGTCAGAAACAGAAACGCAAGTCCTAAAGGTTACAATCAACGATATAAGCATTACCGCTGCTTCTTTGCTTTCATCGTGTTGGCCACTGGCGCTTACTGTAGTAAGTAATCATGAACATGTTGAAAGTCAAACCAGAAGTGAGGATAAAAGCAAAATTCCCATCGGTTTGGAAGGCTTGCTATGAGAACCTTTGAAAGTTGTCAGATATCTGTGAAGCGTGCTAACAAAATAAGTTACATCTCAGATTTGAGCCCTAAGAAAAAAAATGCATCACGCTTATAGGTTAAATTTTTATAATACAAAAGTATGAAATAATAAATAGAATGTTAAACTTAAAGTATGGTATCAATTGAAAATCTGCAAATTTGACCCTAGTGTAGATTTTTGGCCGATATCTTCACTTGTGGATTGCTAGAAGTAACCCATTTTGTCAGCACGCCTCACATTTGAATTTGGTTCGCGGTGACCTGCCTATTTATTTAATAGTTGCATATCTCCTTAGACCGATGTCAACTTATCAGGAAATGGTGAGCCGGGAGAGTTACTGACTGGGCGAATCGTGGCAACGGAGATTCGAGGGTCAAGGTCAGCTCGCACGTGCATACATGAATTCAGAGGCTGTTTTTTCGATGACGTTTGGAAGGCGGGCGGGGAGGGAAAATTAAGAAAG
>NW_004797818.1:18649-19832 GCF_000002075.1 Aplysia californica
AGACAGACAGACAGACAGAAAGACAGACAGACAGACAGACAGACAGACAGACAGACAGACAGAAAACGAGAGCGTGAATGAGAGACAGAGAGACAGAGAGACAGAGAGACAGAGAGACAGAGAGACAGAGAGACAGGGGGAAAGACTTGCCTCGGCGTGCTGCGGTTCTACAAGACATGGGTGCCTTAGGATAAAACTCCTTGTACATAGCAGAATTTTAATATACCTTCTATTAAAAAATTATGAAATAAACTGCTTATTAATATATCACCCCACAATTCAGAATAATGATTTGTACTCGTGTTTATAATGCATATGTGAAGGGTGCTGACAAAATGAGTTACTTCTCGGATTCAAGCTTTATTGAAACAGATACATCACTCTTATCATAGATGAAGTTTTTACAGTTTAGAAGTATGAAATAATAAAAAGCACGTTATACTTGAAGAATATGGCATCAATAGAAAATTTGACCCTAGAGTCGATTTTTGGCCAATATCTCCATTTGTGGTTTGCGAGAAGTAACTCATTTTGTCAGCAGGTCTCACATATAATTGTTATGTGTGTTACTTGCGCGCGCGCTTGTGTGTGTATGTGTGTGTCTGTGAGTGTGCATGTGTGTGTCAACGTGTGTGAAAGGATAGATTGACTGATTGATTGATTGATTAATCGAATGATTGATTGAATGATTGATTGATTGATTTGTGATTTGTACACTTTAATAAAAGCAACGTACATGTATTTTCTACTTCTGTGTACATGTTAAAGCATGGGTTTTGTGTGTGCCTTAAATGAGAGGACTTGGCATGCATTCAAATGATGTTTGATGTTTGCTTGCCATAAGTCATAATAATAATGTACAAAGCCTTCTATGACTAGAGATTTAAAACTTTTTTTTAAAAACTGATTATTTACTAATTGGTTTGTTTTCGACTAAATCTAGAAAAAATGTTTATTTATGTTGTTTTTTTTTAATGGTCCCTCTATTTGAATGGAAAGGAGTTACTGTTGTGATAAGATTGATGCATGCGAGAAAAATAGATTTAATAATATGGTATTTTCAGTCGTCTTTTTGTTGTTTTCTTTTCTGAATTAAAAAATTCAATCTGATTATGACTCCCTCCTCCCACCCCACCCACTTCTCTTGCTTTCTCTCTCTCTCTCTCTCTCTCTCTCTCTCTCT
>NW_004797818.1:20302-30255 GCF_000002075.1 Aplysia californica
AACCCCAACAACACACGACCAATACCCCCTTGTTCACAGGATCCCCCCCCCCCTCCCTCCCTAGCTGCGTTAAGTGGACATTGTCTCCCATAGTCGCACCAGCAGCTGCCCACCCAGAGAACACAGTGGAGACGATTGGTCATTGTTCCACCCCCAGCATAGCCGTTTTGTTCTCTGTCTGAGGAGAGCGGGTCCTCAGGTTGGTGTGAGCAAAAAAACAAACATTTACCCTTGGATCATTTTGCCCTTGTGCGGGCGGTTACTGCAGGTTTCTTTCCTTTTGTTTTCCTTGTCCTGATTAAATTTCGATATGGCCCATGTCGTTCTGGGGATTTCTGAATGTGTGTGAGGATTGTGTGCGTGTGTGTGTGTGCGTGTGTGTGTGTATGTGTGTGTGTGTGAGTGTGTTTGTGTGTATGTGTATGTGTATGTGTATGTGTATGTGTATGTGTGTAAGTTTGTGTGTGTGTGTGATGTGTGTCTAAGTTTGATTATAATATATACGCTGTCTCTGTGTCTACAAATATTTAACAAATTTACTGCCCTTACTGAAGGGTTCCTAATGGGGGGAAGGGGGGTTACTCCGCTTGGCATCACCTTTGCTCCGGAACAAAAGAGGGCAGAAGATATTCGGAGACGTCTCCGGCGAGCACCAAGGAACTATTCGGAGACGCACTCCCGCACACAGATGCACTGCTTTGGGGGGTCAAACTGCATATTATTTGCTGCAGATCACACATATAGCCACTAAAACTGTCGCAAATCAATTATTTTCAGGAAAATTTCGAACTTAAAAGCAAAATATCAAATTGTGGGTTAAAACGGGGGCATGCCCCCATTTAACCCCCCCCCCCCTATTTTTTTACTTGGTCTAGAGGCACAAAGCATTTTGATGGATTTATCTCCGTCGGAGACGTCTCCGGATAGATTCTGCGCGAAAGAGAGGTCAGCCGAATACAATGTAAATACATTATGAATAAAAGGCCTACATCCTACATGGTACCCATGTTATCCCTACCATAGGGAGGTCATGGTTGGTGAATGATTCCATTTCAGCAAGACAGTTGGGCCCCTTAATATGGTGCAACCGTCAACTATTAGTACACCTTTTGCCATACCAGGCTTGAACTCGGACTTTTTCTCTCTCTTATTGAAACATTAATTGAGCCATAAAACTACCTCATCTAACCCCCCCCAAATCCCTCATTCTTGCAAGAGTAAAGAAACAAACAGCAATCTCAGAGTAACGATACAACTAGGCTACTGCCTGCTGCAGATGCGCGCATCCCGTGAAAGTTTTAGTGATAGTTTCTGATCCTTTGTCTCTTCCAATCGAAAACTTACAGCATTTCATAATGATTTCCTTGGTCAGATAATCCGGTAACACAACTCAACAGCCCTGTTGGGGTTTGGAGGTGGTTTTACTTACAGCGTGGCTAACTGTTAGGTGATCAGACGCAATCATCGCGTATATGTTGGGTTTTTTTAAAGTAAATTTAAATGTCAAACGTAGGACGTGAGTATTTTCAATTAAGCAGCAGCACTGATAAAAGGAACAACGCCGGGAACACGAGAATTAGTCAAACCAAGAGTGAATCATTGCAGAAGATGTGAGTATAATATGTGTGTGTGTATGTGTGTGTGTGTATGTGTGTGTGTGTGTGTGTGTGTGTGTGTGTGTGTGTTTGTGTGTTTATGTATGTATATATGTATGTCTGTGTGTGAGCTAGAGAGAGAGAGAGAGAGGGGGGGGTAGGAGGATGGGGTGGGGTGTTTGCAATATCGTCAAAAATCCTCCTTTCGTAGAGGTTCTTGTACGACCTCAGAACCAACCATCCTACCATCAGAGGTCAGACAAGCAGTTAAAACCAGCCCAAAAACAGAAGCGCGGGAATAGATGAGCTCACCACGGAGAGCATCCTAGCATGTTGTGAAACTGGAATAACTTGGCTCACAAAAATCTTCCAGACAGCATGGACAGAAAGAAAAGTTCCCTGGCAAAAAGCGGTCATAGTACCAATCTGGAAGAAGAAAGGCAGTAATAGAGACTGTGGAATGTATAGAGGCATTTCACTGCTAAGCCATGTGGGCAAGATGTTCTCCAAGATATTGGAATGGCGAACAAGACACAAAGTTGAACCATTTCTGAGTGAGGCCCGAATGGGATTTAGAAAGGGAAGAGGATGCATCGACGCAATATTTGTCCTACGACAAATGTGCGAAAGGATAAAGAACACAATAGGGAACTAAATATAGTATTTATCGACCAGGAGAAAGCGTTCGACAGAGTGAACAGAAACAAGCTGTGGAAAGGACTAGAAAACAACACTGTAAGAGACCAACTTCAAGATAACATCCGTGCCATTTACGAGAACAGCATAAGTACAGTAAGAACGTCAGGGGGACTCACAGAATGGTTCGAGATAACATCCGGAGTAAGACAAGGCTGTGTCCTATCACCACTACTATTTATCATATATATGGATAGAATTACAAAAGAGGCCAACACAGAACCAGACGCCCTAAATGAATTTCATTTCGCTGATGACCAAAGCCTGGCACACAAAGATGAACGAAGTCTCCAACACCACACCACAAGATTAAACGAAGAATGTAGCAACTACGATATGAAGATCAACATCAACAAAACATACACAATGAAAGTAAGCAGAAAGCCAGAACCACTCAGGATACACACCAACAACAACAGTCTCAGACAGAGGATGGGCGACTGAACAGAGAAATTGAAACACGGGTACAAAAGGCCAATAATGTTAGTTACCAGCTTACTCCACAACTGAAACATCCTAACTTCCCCATGACAATAAAACTCAAAATGATCAACACCATATTCATCCCTACACTCACCTATTAATGCCAAACATAGACCACGAACAAGACATTACAGCAAAGAATTACAACATGTGAAATGCGATGCCTTAGAAAAGCAGTAAACAAGACCAGGCGAGACAAAATTAGAAACTCTGTAATCCGAGAAATGGTGGGCACAAACGATGTCATGCAGCACATCCAACACCAAAGAATCAAATGGTTCGGACATCTCCTACTATTACCAACACCCCACCCAGCACAACGTGCCTACATTTTAAAAAATTCGATGGCAACAAGGCTAGAGGGCGACCGAGAAAGACCTGGATAGATTGAGTCAGGGAAACATTAACCACCCACGGCATCCCCTTGACCCAAGCTCTCCGGCTGGCGACAGAGAGACGTCTCTTTCTTCCCGCGACACCCAAAAGGGTATAAGCGGCGGATAAAAGTAAAAAGTAAAGTAAAGCAAGAAAGACACAAAATCAGCACCCATGTATGCCACAATGAAGACCCGACCAAAATCCAGAAATCGCCAGTGGGTGGTTTGCAGGTGCTCTTTTGTGGCTTACTCCTTCTTTCCTACCAAACATCTATCTTCCTTATCTCTCCTTATTTTCTCTGTCTAGTAACACCTCTAATCTTCGGTATATATGACCTATTTGTTTTGCAAGTGCCGTAAAACTCTTACTTTAACTCAAACTAAATCGCGAGGCAAAGTTCACAATAATGGTTGTTACCATCTTCCCCTGCGACCCCTTAGAGCGCCAACCGCTAAGATGTAAATCGTACGTGTATACTCCAGTTGAAACAAGAAGCCGTTAAACTGACAACGACTAGTGGCCCAAGCCCATAAAGAAGCAGTAAAGTTCTGAGGCACCCATCAATAACAATTTTGTCGCGTGCCATTCTACACAAGTTTTACGACCAATCTAGTACAACTCTGAGACCCTGTCGAGCGGTGCCTGAGTGTGTTCCGGACTGGCGTTAGCACTTACACCTTTCTCCCAAGTTGTTTGTTCCTGATATGAGTTTATTTATCCGTCACTTTGAATGTTTGTCGAGTCTACTTGTTGGGGTTTAACATGGTCCACGAGTTTCTGGCTTTTTTCCAAGACTTGTAATGGGAAGTATAGAAGGTGTGCAAAAAACCAACAACAATCTAACCAAACAACAGTAGCAGCAGCAGCAGCAGTAGCAGCAGCAGCAGCAGCAGCAGCAACAGCAGCAGCAACTGCAGCAGCAACAGCAACAGCAACAGCAGCGGCAGCAGCAGAACTGTGTGTATATATGTTGTTTTTTTAACTTCATCATATCCAGCAACTTTTTAAAAGCATAATAAGTGAGCCATATTTTTATGAGCGTAGTTTGTAGAAATAAAAACAATTCGCTGCAAGACATAATACTTAATTACACTATTACTTTTATGGAACGCAAAACCAAGCAAAGTCAACTTGGAAGTGTCTGAAAGGAAACCATAGCGCTGGATCATTTCCCCCCCATTATAGAATGTACAAAAACTGTTAATACCAGTTGAAACAAATTTACTGTCAATATTAACACTGCCTTCATTTGTAAAAACACTGTAATATGCAGCTTTTACAATTTTACTGGAGAACCAAAAGATGGATATTGTTACTAAGGAAACAAACGCTACAAACGGTCCAGGTTCATATTTTTAAGAATATAATTTTGATAATGACTTCCTTAATTATCTTTAAAGGAAATATTGTTTTATTGGTAACAATATTAAGTTGTTTTGTTTGTTTGTTTTGACTCTCCTGTAAAATTGTAAAAACTGCTTATACTGTATTTATAAATATGAAGGCAAAACAAACTCAATCATTACTTGGAAACGTCCTCTCTCTCAGGTCAATACAAGGAGAATCTGATGTCACTCGCTTCAGGGGTCACTCTGGCTTTGTTCTAGAATACTCTTATAGGACTGGTGGTCAGCAAAAATCTTGCGGAGGACACATGACCTCATTTGCCGAGACTTGAACTTTTGGGGGATGATAAGAGAACGTCGTGCAAAAAAGTACCGCCAACACTGTTGTTATCGGCAGAGAGTGTAAAATTTGACATAATATGTTTTTGCTCTAAGCTCTTATGTGGTTGTGGGTTTTTTTTTGTTCTTCTTGTTTTTCTTTCCCTCCTTGGTTTCCATGCCGTTGTTGTTTTGTTGGGGTTTTTTTGCTGGTAAAACAATATCTTTTTCTCAAATCATTGTTTGTAACCTGTAAAGTGTAGTTATTATTTCCCTGTTGTTGCGGTTGTATTAACTTATCTATTCATTTATTTGCTCACTCTTTTCATTCTTTTGTTTATCATTTATTCAATACTTTATTCTTTTGATTACTTTTATTTGTATTGATTTAATTACCATTTTCTCTTATTAGAGAGCTTGTATGTGGGTGGGGTGTGGGTGGGTGGTAGGGGGGGGTAGGGATATCGACGAGCGTCCATGGTGTAGAGGTTAGGGGTTTCGCCGTCGCGCACAGGAGATTTGACTTCGATTTTCGAGTACGGAGAATTTTTTCGAGTATCCCAGTCTTTCTACTGCGATGTTTTATCCCTCTCGGCTCGGGTTGACCCTAAGAGGTAGGGTTGAACCGCCGTCCTAATGATCTAAATTGCATCAAAGGGGGCTTAATCTTAAAAACAACTGTTTTTTTATTTCTGTATAAAGAGGAGGGGGTTATTTGAAGCAGAATGTGGAAAGGACTCAAAGAAAGAGGCCTACGCTGTGTGACGTGGTACACAAGTCGTGAGCGAAACGTTGTGCTGTTTTCTTCTTGTATTTTTTCAAATATTTATTTTTCCGATCTATCCGTTTTTAAGGAAGGCGGGTCTCAAACTGATCGCAGCTCGAAGGCCAATTGGGACCAGAAAGCCAATTTTTTTTTTGCCGTCCCAACTTGACCTCACACTTTGATGTTTTTAAGGCTCGATCATTTTTCTAACACGCACCTTTTTGCCGAGCTGTTGCCCTGAATTTTGGTAGCAAGGATAAGGTGAGGGGACCGTTCATTTTCTGAACTATTAATAAACAAAGACTGAAAAGATAAAGATTTAAAAGATTGTGCTTGTTATCAAAGATCGTTTATAGCAAGATAGTTCACTCCTCTCTTTGAGCCAATTCAAAAAAGTGTTCTCAAAAATCGGCGAAAAAGCGCGGACTTTGTGAACAGATTTACCCTGCTTGTGTGAAAAGCAATAAAACTGAAACTAACAAACTGTGCTATTCCTATTCTTCTTCTGGGGAAACGAAAGAGAGCTTCAAAAGAAAGACTGCAGCGCCATCAGAAACAATGTGCGGACTTCCGCGGACACTTTGTTTTGCCTGAGGGAACTATCTGGCTACGTACGATCTTTGTTGTCATTCCGACAACTTACTAACAACTTCCGGAAAGTGCCAAGACTTCTCCACACATCCCAAGGACCCTCAATGTCACTGGGTGGGAGTCCCCAGTGTTCGTCTTCGTCTGTCATCTCGTCACACAAGCCGCAATCTCCGCAATTAACAAATCTGTTTTATTGTCATTGGGTCCATTTCCCCCCTACAAAACTAATAAGAGATTGCTGAGTGTATGTTGGTCGGCTATTCAAGATTCTACAGAAGTACAATTCAGACGAACTAGGGAGTAAAAGTTGGGCTGATTCCGTTAAACTTAACACGTCAGGGGCTCTTCAGCTACACTAGTCAAAGTTTTACGACACTTTTCAAGCGTGAAATGGTGGAGGCTCACTTCTGCAAATAGCTTGTACCAGGGTGCTTTTGTTTGTTGAGCTCCAAGGCTGGTACCGTTACCTTTACAGTTCTTATGAACGTACAGGTCTCATAATATATTATATTAAGTTTACTTGAATAGTACCGTGACTGAAGTACGGATGTAGCTATGGTTTTAGGAGGGTAGAGTTATAGAAAGATTGATTGATGATAAATAGTTTACGTTCTTATCTATAGAAAAATTAAATCATTCTGGCTGCTTTGGCTTTGGCAGTTTGAGCTAACAAGGCCTAAGTTGAATACATCGTAGCTGAAAGACGGGCTTGCATAATATAATGTCTGTCCCAAGTTGAGATCAAACTCAGGTCTGGGGACTCTCGTGGCCTAGAGGTTAAGGTGTAGGCCTCTTATTCAAAAGTCCCGAGTTCGAATCCGGGTAGCAACCGAAAAATTTTCTTCTCTAAAATTATCCCCTTTCACCTCCTTTCCTGCTCCCTAGCACTGTTCTGTCGTCTGCTTTCGTCTCCTCTTTCTGCCCCCACCCCCTCACCTCCTTTGCCCCCTCCTCTGGGCTCCTGACTCTTTCTGCAGCCTTTCTACTGTTTCTCCTTACATTCTTCTTACTGCTGTCTTTCAGCGACACCCCTGATCTTCTGTTAGGAGAGATCTACACGTAGCCTTCTCGGACAAGGGCGAAAAATCTCAGAGGACCTGTGTGCAAGTTGCGCACGTTAAAGATCCCTTGTTTGTCTAAAATCGATAAGAATAGGCTTCGGCCGCCACCCGGGCAAGATTTAGAATTTCCTACCAACTGAAAATATTAGGTGCGTCCATATGAGCTTATGCAGTTGCGAGAGCCTTAAAACATTAACACAAAAAAAACAACAACAAAACTCAGGTCTGTTGTGTGCAAGGACAAGACCTCAACCATTGCACAACAGGGTCTTGTATTATCAAACACAGTGGTTTTGGCCTAACGTTGTCCGCAAAGTGGTACTGTGGAGCAAAAAGGGGGTGGTGGGGGGGGGGGGGGGGATATCTTAGGATTTTTGTTACACGTTGATGGCAATGGGATTTTTTAAGTCATGGCATTTTCTACAAACAAAATAGGTAGACGGCCTTGATCCCGATTGAATTGCACGTACTAAGGTGGTTTTGAAAATATGTCACCGGTTTTGACAATCACGGGGAGCTTTTTGCTGGAATCGTAAATTTTATATCGAAGATAGGCGAAGTACATGTATGCCATAATTGTAAATAGGCGTTAAAGGTTCTTAAAGCAACATGTTAACAATAACCTAAAAAACGCACCAACCCCCCCCCCCCCACACACACACAAAAAATAATAAAAAATAAACAAATAAAATAACAAATAAATAGCCAACAACACACCCATCAATCTCGCAATAAAAGAGGGAAACGCAACAAGCAACATGTTAAAAGTACAGACGACTCCTCCGGCTGACAGGGCCAGAAGTAAGTAATTGTGAGGCATCGTGGTGAAATCAGGCGCTCGTCAAAATAATGAAAAGGAAGAAACTGAGACTCTTCTGTCCGTTTGGCAATTTTTATGGAATTTTTTTTTTTTTTACTCAACACCTTTATGGTCCATTTTAAAATACATTTCTGTGTGGATTTTACTGAAAAATGTTGATTTAAGGCACAAAAAAATGTAAATTTACAGTTTCTAAGGACTCTCAACTTTTGGAAGTCACCAAACTTTGGCGGCCATTTACTCTCTAATTTTACCTCTGAAACCAGGCGACCCCCATCTCTTTCAGTTGAAAATATCTCCACTTCCATTGATGATAGATGAGTATTTTTTTCTCTGAAAGCAAGATAAATGAATAAGCTTGAAGATGATACCATTAACTCCATATGTCCAAAGATTGACGAGCGCCTGCTTCCACCGCATCCTGGCACAATTTTACAACGCCGTGTTCATTCATTGGATTTACGACTCCGAGGTTCTTTTGGCTTATTAGAACGAGCTTGCAAATCAAACAAACATGATCAGAGATTAGCCCAGGCTTCAGAGGTCTGTTTCACAGACTCTGGGCTAGAGTTCTATGTCCCTCTTCCCCTCTACTACCGAAGTGTCCGTGTGTTTTTTGTTGTTGTTTTTTAAATTTCTTCAGCATCTTTGGCAGTTTTGCCTTGCAGACTCTTTTATTTTTATTTTAGTGCAAATTGATTTTATCTTTTCTTTCCACCCCTTTTCTTCCCACCTCTTCTCTCTCTCTCTCTCTCTCTCTCTCTCTCTCTCTCTTTCGCATTCCTCCATAGCTATTGATACATATTTTATTGTTTTTGTCGGCATCTATATATGAAAGTGTGCGTGTGTTTGTCTGTCTTATATTTCAGTGCATTGATCATTGATCCATTTCTAGTGCGTCACTAATAGTGTCTGTTACACTTGTACGTATACATTATGTTCGTAAGCACACACACAAACACACATACACACATGTGTTATATACATATATATATATCATATGTGTGTGTCACGACGTGGTGGATTCAGGCGCTCGTCAGTTTTTGGGCATGTGAAGTTATTTGTACCATATTGAAGCTTTGTTTATTTGTCTATACTTCGATGAAAAAAACTATCCATTTATCTTGAATAGAACTTGAGATAGTTCTGATTGATGAAGGAGATGTAGTCGCCTGGTTTCAGGACTAAAATCAGGGAGAAAATGACCGCTAAAGTTTGGTGACTTCCAAAGCTCGAGAGTCTTTTGAAACTAACTTTATATTTGGGTGCCTTTAATCAACATTATTCAGTTACTCCACAACAGAAAAGAGTTTTTAAATAATTTAAAAACAAATTGAGCCAAAAAAAGAACACCTTTAAAAATTGCCCGACGTCCAGAAAAAAAGCTGGCTTCTTTGATTTAAATCTTTCGACGAGCGCCTGATTTCACCACGCTGTCTCTCATACATATATATATATATGAGAAGTAGGAGAGAGAGTGTGGTGGAACAGAGGAAAGGGGTGGAGAAGACAGAATGGGTAGGAAGTGACAGAAGAGGGGGACGGGAGGAGACAGGGAGAAAAGCAGGAGGCAAGAAGAGACAGAGTGAGAACACACACACACACACATACACACACACACACACACACACACACACACACACACACACACACACACACACACACATGCATGTGCATGTATAATATATGCATGGCATACGTCCAAACGCACGCAGTACTCTTTCTTTTGCTCCCCTCGCTGATTCACCCACCCCACCCCTTCCCCAAACATGACACACTCACAAGACAACCCTTTACCTTGCTCACCTCACAATGACAGGCATTACAACTTCGGAAGATAATTGCAGCAGATGCATGTTATAATTCCACGGCGCCCACCTCGTTTGCTTCACAGCTCAC
>NW_004797818.1:30670-33747 GCF_000002075.1 Aplysia californica
CCCCCCCCACACACACACTTTTTAAGATACTTATTTAGAGTAAAACACATGCCACAGTCATTCTGGCATAGAGGTGATGCCATTCGTTACTCTTTTCTTGCTATGTCTTCTACTTAGAGTAGGCGTCACAAACTCGCAGCCTGCGGGCCAATTGAGGCCTGCAGGACGATATGTGAGGCACCGTGGTGAAATCAGACACTCTTCACAGTATAGAAATCGGAGAAACAGACATTTTTCTGCCAGTTTGGAAATTTTAATCGAATTTTTATTTTTGGGCTCAACCTCTTTTATATCTATATAAAACACATTCCCAAGTGAATTTTACTGAAAAACATTGATTAAAGACACAAAATATTTTTTTTCAGGGACTCTTTAGCTATTGGAGTTACAAAACTTTGGCGGCCATTTTCTCGCTAATATTACCACAGAAACCAGGCGACCTGACTTCTTTCAGTCGCAAATATCTTGAGTTCTATTCAAGAAATATGGATATTTATTTCATTGGAAGCAAGGCAAATGAATCAGCTTTCACAAGATACCAATAACTCCACATGCCCAATAATTGACGAGCGCCTGATTCCACCTTGTCCGGACACATATTATTATTATAATGTTTCGGCCCCCTACTCCACTCCAAAGTTCAGTGTTAGTGCGGACCTCCTATATTCTTCTCACGCACATTTTGCAGAGGTGTCGTACAGTTGCCCTGCTGTTTACATTTCTAATCACTTCTGGTCTACCCTAGCTGAGACTCGTTACAGCATTCGATAGTGAAGGACCCGTCCAGGCTCTGAACTGCAATTAACAAAGATTGAGAAGATAAGATCTGTTGCTTTTTAAAGATAAATAAATATTGAACCCTTTTTGAGGGAATATTTGACATGATCCAGAGACATCAAGAACTTACCTCCAAGGGTCCTCGGATACTTTGAGTTTGAGGCTCTTAATTTGTGTCACGACGCGGTGGAATGAGGCGCTCTTCAGTTTTGGGGCATATGGAGTTATTGGTATCATCTTAAAGCCTATCCAATTGCCTTACTTTTGATGAAGAAAATAGCAATTTATCTTGAATGCAAGTCAAGATATTGGCGATTGAAGGAGGTGGGGTCACCCGGTTTCAGAGGTAAAATAAGCAAAAAAATAGCCGCCAAAGAGAGTACGAGGAAACTGAAAATTTACATCTTTTAGGTTTTTAATCAACGTTTTTCAGTAAAATCCACACTGAAATGTGTTTTTTAAAAGATGTTGAGCCAAAAAACAAAATTCTATAAAAATTCTCAAACCTGCGGATGCTAGTTTCTTGACTTTCATTATTTTGACGAGCGCCCGATTTCACCACACTGCATCACATTTAGAGTCTGTTTAGTTTTAGTTTTAGTTTTAGTAGAGGTTTTACAGCGCTTGCAACTGCATAAGGTTATATGAGCCCCAAGGGGTGGATGTCAACAGAGAAGTCCATACACGGAATCAGACTTACTCTGCTCACCTCTCTAGCTTCAACAGCACAAAGTCTGCTTCAACTATCAAGGCACCCCGGAAAAAACGGGTCACAAGAGTGTGACAGACATACAAAAGAAGTAGAGGATAATGATGATAGTAACGATTAGGAAAGAAAAAGCGGCAGTTCCCTGTTGCAGTTCAGGCACAGTTATGAGCATGACATCGATGAATCAGCCCATTTACAATTCTACTGTGCATAAGAACAGGTGTAATGCCTCCCCCCCCCCCCTTTTTTGGGAATGACCTAAAGACCCTTCAGTCAGTAAGGCCGCCCGGGGGGAGGGGTGGGGGGTGGTTAAGAGTGTGTAGGCCTGTCGATGCGAACGTCCAAACCACCACAGTGTGAGGTCCGCTTTCAAAGTTACCTACTTGTGTATAGCGTAGGACGTTAATTTTTTTTAAAGTGAAGTTGTTCCCGCATCCGATCGGGACATTCGGGATTGCCTTGTTAGTGAAACAACTTCCTGGGCCTTTGGCATATTTGGTAGGTTGGCCAGTTCTGTTCCACGCCTCCTTTACTTCCCCAACTCGAAGTCAGGTACCCATTACTGCTGGGTGGACAGTAGGGGGCGAAAAAATTACGTGTCCGAACCAAGGCTCGAACCCGGACCTTCCGCTTCGGTGACGAGGGCACTAACCGCTCCGCCACCGCACCCTCAAGACGTTAATACACGTATAGAAATATATGTAGAGAGACTTTTTGTACACTATCCAATGGTTGCACTCAGCCTCCACCCTGAATGACAGATGTCTTCAAATCTATCCCGAAAGGAAAGGAATTTTATTGGTAGGAAGCAGACAGGAATACAAGCCAAGGACTGATGGCAGAATTTTCTAGAGGCCCAGGTCTTGCTGTTCAGACCGAGGATATGACTTATCATCATCATCATCCTTTCTAACACCGTTCCGGAGAAAAGGCCACCAGCAAGAGTTCTCCGTGTATTTCTGCCCATCTTTTCCAACCGTATCCAATCTCCTTCAGGTCCTAATACAAGTCCTTCCTCCAAGTATTTCTGGGCTTTCCATTCTCTTCCCGATTGCATTCCAAGACTCATCATCATCATCATCACCATTGCCTTTCACACCCTGCACCAGGGCACTTTCCACCTTTCTCTATCCTGGGCTAGCCTCTTGAAGATATTCCATGTCTTCCTGCTTTTCTGTACATCAATTTCTGTGATTCTTCGTCAGGTTCCATGCTGTATTCACTTTGAACTCTTACCCTGTAGCTTCCAATCCAACACTTTCTTGGTTATGAATTCCAAGACTAGTCAGTACAATTACCCAATTGGGTAACTTCTCTTTCCTTTTCAAAGCAATGTTTGTGCTTGTCTTGATAGCCCACTTGATTCATTTTAGGTTAAGACAAATGAAACTTATAAAAAGGAATGGTGTGATCGATATAAGATTTAATTAATTGCATGCAGATAGACTATGATGGAGACTATAGCCTAGGACAGAAGTACACAGAGACCTCTTGTTGGTGGCCTATACTCTGTTACCGGGTGACAAAGGCTGATGATGATGATGATGATGACGATGATGATGATGATGATGATGATGATGATGATGATGAT
>NW_004797818.1:34522-37563 GCF_000002075.1 Aplysia californica
TACTACTACTACTACTACTACTACTACTACTACTACTACTACTACTACTACTAGTATGTCTGTTTGCATGTATGTGTGTGCACAAGAGTGCATAATTGCTATCGTGTACGGGAGTGTGTATTATTTGTGTATGTATGTGTGTATGTGGGAGGCGGGGTACTATGTATATGTATGTGGAATATATTGTATTTGCGTTAATAGGTGTGGGTATGTGCCTTTGTGTGTTTGGTGTGTGTGTAGGTGTGTTCAGTGCGTGTGTGTGCTTGTGTGTATGTGAATGTGTGTTTGTTTGTGTGTGAGTTCACGCGTATATGAGTGTGTGTTTATTTGTGTGTGTGCGTGTGTGTGAGTGCAAATAACATGAATATATCCCTTGCATGCATGTTTGGGCGTTTGGAAGGAAGGGATAAATGACAGCAGCAGAAATGAAGTCAGAATTGACAGCAGCGAGAACGTAGGAGTTGCTCGGTTGACCTTGTCATAAGTGCGAAGAGTTTACAGCGTGGTGTGAAAGTCTAAAACAACAACAAAGGAGAATCAGCTGCTCCGTTGTTATAATTACAATATCATTATTTTCTGCACTACTCAGTTTGTACACGACATTTAATAAAAGCTGGACAGTATGGGGTGGGAGGGGAGCGGAGGTTTGATGGTTTGGAGGGAGGGGAGGGGAGGGCGAGGAGGGTGGAGGTTTGGTAGTTTAGAGGGAGGGGAGGGCGAGGAGGGTGGAGGTTTGGTAGTTTAGAGGAAGGGGAGGGCGAGGAGGGTGGAGGTTAGGTAGTTTAGAAGGAGGGGAGGGCGAGGAGGGTGGAGGTTTGGTGGCTTGGAGGGAGGGGGTTGATGAAGGGTGGGGGCGGGGCGAAGAGAAGGAGAGGACACTTGTATGGCTGACGACACTCTCGTCCACTCTCTGTAAACATACAAACACTGTAATTCTGATAACGAGGGAGCCTCGACTCGGGAACCCAGGAGAGAAAAGGTGGGACATTTTAGAAAGGAGGAGATAGCGTGATCGCGCTTTATTAAGTCTATTACGATCTCAAGTGGGGGTTTTGTTTAAAGAAATTTCGCTCGACGCTGTCCCCATCTCCCCCGTTCGCTGCGCGTGTGATGACGGTGAGGTGAAGATGGGACTTGGACTACTTAGAGACTGGATGTCTTGTACAAGAGCTTAGCTTCTCGACAGCTGAGCGCAAGAAGAGACTATATCCACTTTTCACAGTTTCGAGAAAAACGAGTTTGAAATTTTGAAGAAATTGAATTTCTATAACAGGGTCGAAGAAGGAAACGGTAGTATCTCAACACCGAATCAAGCTACCACTTGGATATTTACAGAGGGAAAAGAGTAGCTTAAAATCTCACTATCTATATCGATAACTCCATTTCGATAAAAAATGGATGAAGTTACTTCTTGTATTCAGACATCTTCTGTGCCGGAGAAGAAAAAGGAAGGGGGGGGGGGAGGTCGCAGCAGTCAGTCTGAAGTGTACTGGATTGCAAAACACGCGTCTTGACATAATAAAAATAAACATAACAGCGATCCCCACCCCTTCCCCCGTTTTGTTTTCTCCGTATCTCACAAAGAGGAAAAAATAAAAACGCTAGACGCGTGCGCGGGAAAATAAAAGGTGGTATCAGCACTAACACCAAATCGTATGTACTGCGTCAGGTGCATGTATATTTATAGTTCAAGTAGGATACGATAATGATGATAAAAAAAGAACAACAAAAAAAACAGAGAGAGAAATGTTGAAATAAAACCGAAACGCTACGTAGAAAAGAAGACTAGCGTTCGTGACAACTAAAGAGGCAGTGGGAAGAAAATGAGCGTGGAGTGTGTGTAGATAGCGCCCTGCGAGATGCCTGTTTATCATGTTGAGAAGCAGAGCGAAATTTAAAAAAAGCAGTGCTTGATTGCACAAGTGCAGAATTTCATTTATTATACATGTTGTACGGGTAGTGCAGAAAATGCTACGCAGGGTAGGCCCTACATGTATTGGGGACAGAAGGAAAGAGTGCTGAATTCAGCTGGATTTGAGATACTCTACTACTACTACTACTGAACTTCCAGAGGCCCTACTTCGAATCTCTTCAACAATGTTTTCAATCCCACCAGTTCTAGAAATTTTTCAGGCTCTGAAGACTGAGGAAGCCTATCTTTGAAGATCACAATGACATGTTCAAAAATTAATTAAAAGCAAAAGATAACTTTTCAAGAAAAAAGGACCACGTAACCCTCCATTAAAACCAGAAAGGAAATTTATGGGGAAAGAAGACCGAAATTTTAGACCTCTTGCAACAATGGTTTAATAAAGAGGTCATGGGGATGAGCGAGGAGGCTTTTTTCCCCCAAAGGGTCAAGAGCAGAACTGTCCACACAAAAAGTACTGCTGTATTTCTTGTTGGGCTAACAACTCAGAAGCTATAAACTTGACAAAACTGAAGAGGAAAATGAAGAGGAAACGACGCTTATAATAATGCACTGGGCCGGTAAAGATGTTGTGATGTTCGTCAGAAGATATTAGTCTAGAGTATTTGAAAGCTGTCCTCCATGATTTGAAGTTTTCCAGTTTCGCTCAGGTGAAAACAAAAAAAGTTTTTTTGGGGGGAGGTTCATTCTCTTTGAAAAGCCATATTTTGTTGGAAAAAATACAGAAGCTATAAACTGCTGTTGACATTTTGTTTAAGAGCTATTGGCAAACAGTGAAGTGTATTTTATCATTAGGTTATAAGGATGGTTTGGGGAAGAAGTTTGGGACGGGGGAATGGGGGCGGGAGGGGGGGGGTTGATATTACATTTTGGCGTGCAGTACTTTGCTGATTATAGCTCTGAGTCCACTTCAAAAACGAAAAGCTGGCTCAGCAGATGTACTGCTGTTTGTCTAGGGTATCAGACTGGGGTTTTTTCATCATTATTATTTGAGGCGTGGTATTGTGAAAGAGAAGAAGAACAAGAAGGGGTATAAGAAGGAGAAGAGGAGGAGGAAGAAGAAGAAGAAGAAGAAGAAGAAGAAGAAGAAGAAGAAGAAGAAGAAGAAGAA
>NW_004797818.1:38963-41199 GCF_000002075.1 Aplysia californica
ACACACACACACACACACAAACACACACACGTACACACGCCTACGCAATGCAGTAGCACCGGGTTTTTTTGTGAACGACGACTTGAATTCACAAATTTCTGTAAAAAGTCGCTAAAATTGCTAGTTCCAATAGCTCGAGGCAATAAAACCGATTTATAGTACAGGGTGATAAAAAAAATCAATTGTACAACTTTTTTGTAAATATTTTTCTCCACACTGAAGTTTTGCTTTTCAAATTTGTATATCATTTGGAAGTCAAAAGGAATGTGTCTGATATTCATTTTACATAATTCCACAGAATAGTTTTGCTCTACATAAAGTGTTCAAAGAGAAACCAATCCATTTTCGGCTATGTGCCCATTTTAGTTGCACGACGCACTAGTTCGCATTAGGCCTACCATTAAAAGTCCCAACGATCATGCCATAGTATTGTAAGCTACAGTAGTTTGTCCGGCCAACAGAAGTTTGCAGATAGTTTTTCTCAAGTTTCCTTTGCCTCCTGAGATCATGGTTAAGGTTGGTAACGAGCAGACAGCTTTTTGTATTAAACGTTTCCTCACTGACAACTCATTTCGTAAGTTTCACACATGGTACGGAAATAATGTTAAAGTTTGAAGTCAAGGATAGAAATGGTCCATCAGTTAGGACCTGTAGAGAATGAGAACTAAAAATTCCCAGACAAAACGACCGCTCCAGATCAAACACCGTTCGCACCCCTTTTAACGTCACCAGGGACCAGAATTCGGAAGATGAGCCCCAAAGTAGACGTCTGTCCGTAGACGATGCCTGTAGCTAGAATTTCCTACATCTCAACGGTCCGCATTTTCAAGGTAGATCTTCATCTATGACTGTACAATTTTCTTGTTCGCGAAGCTGACACGAATCAGAGGATAACAATGTGCTAATGATTGAGATTCACATTTCAGGGTATGTTAGCTCCACAAATGCCTACTAGGTAACCTCACCCACCACCCTACTGTCTGTAGAAGCAACTCCATAAGGTAAGGTGTACACTGTGTGTAGCTTTGGGAACTCATAGTTGGGTGGATTTTTGTGTTTGGCCACCACTGAACATGATGAACGACGCTATAAAATGTGACGAGTCCACAGGAGGACATAGACCACTTGTTCTCGGAATTCCAGAATTTAAAAAAAAATTCCATAACGTAAGAGAAAATAAATATTATTGTCTAAATGTTACAGGGATGGAAAAAATAGATTTTAAAAAGAAAAGGAAGGGGATAATACAAACCAATCATTTCATGATAGTTCTTAAATTACAAGATCTTTTAAATTGGTACATTTTGCTTTTATGGGCGGTTTTTATAAAGCCATTTCCGTTTTCCAAACAAGTTACTTCTTTATGAATGTTATGTCAAGCAAATTCCTTTTGAATGAATTATACCTGTTTCAAATTATAAAATTCTAATACAAATTTTGTGCGAAAGATATCAAGAAAAAAATGTAGATTTTTTAGGGGTTTTTTTATCACCTTGTAGTTTGTCTGTGTGTTAAACTCACACCTTCTACTACAGCTATTTAACAGCTCAGTATGGCAATAAGATATTGTTATATCAAAATGTCTTGGTGTCGGTAAAGTTTCAAAGAACTGGTTCAAGGATTCAAAGAAAACGCTAACCTATTGACTATCGTTTGCTGCTTCACGTATATCAAAGGGACGAAACCGTGTAAAATACCAGCAATTATTTTTTTATCATACGTCGACTGAGTTACATTTCCTTGCGTATGGTGTTGGTTGGCTATGCAGCAGTTCACACGAAACTAAATCCTTTTTATGTTGCAATTCTTACAATGTATTTACAAATTATAAAATATTAATACTTGCATTTATATTGCGCATATCCACACTATACGGTATGCTATATGCGCTTTACGACTACTATTATCCCAGCAGACCCAGAAGAGTCAGAAACATTATTGGTTTCCCAGGAAGCATACAGTGCAAGTTGCTGATTACACACGCTGACAAACTAACATGATCTTTCGCTGTCTTTAGCCTAGTACCCATTCCCACTTGGGTGAAGGGAGGAAAATTTGAGTAAAGTGCCTATACCAAGAACACAAAGTCCTTGTGGTCGAGAGTTACAGAGCCTTAGATTGAAGTTAAAAGACCCGATGTGTGTATGTGTTTGTTTGTGTTTGTTTGTTTGTGAGTGTTTGTGTGTGTGTGTGTGTGTGTGTGCATGTGGGCATGTGTTTGTGTGTCCGTATGTGT
>NW_004797818.1:43008-44617 GCF_000002075.1 Aplysia californica
GTGTGTGTGTGTGTGTGTGTGTGTGTGTGTGTGTGTGTGTGTGTGTGTGTGTGTGTGTGTGTGTGTGTGTGTGTTGATAAATCAATAGGCTTGGTTTTTTCTTTTTTTATGTATCCAGAGAACTGTATTGAAAAAATCAAAACCGGCCTGCCCTCGAGCTCTTCTTAGTTATCCAGCCCACCTGAGGAAAAAAAAAAAGCTTTGAGACGCCTTATCCTGGGAATAAAGACTGGGGCGCTTTAGGAATCGCACGCATCTATTGAGTTTAAGAAACCCATTGCCAAAAATTTCCTTAACTCTTTGAAGACGTTCGGACAAATACGCCAGATCAGTAGTACGCCAAAGGCAAAGTCATGGCACGTTTTTGAACCATCCTGCACAAACTGGGAACATGAGTTACATTTCGTTGTGTTCCTTTTATTCCTGGTCATTTCAAAACAAAATGGAAAACTCTATGAATAACAATGTTATGCTTTTTTTTAAGCGCCCCAAAACCGCATGTCTTATTAAGCGTTTTGATTTCCAAGATGCGCGACGTCAAAGAGTTAAGAAATGTACCTTTAATATCTCGAGAGCTATCCCCCCGGCTTATAATCGCATCCAACGATGACCCAGAAAACCAAAAAAGAGATTACTCTGTAGAATTCGAATCGTGTGGTAGCGTGGTACGAAAATGAGACGAGACAATCGTCATAAAGTCCCTCAGAGGAGGTAAACGCATCGGATTGGTGTCAATGCGCTTTAACTCTTTAGGAACGAAGCAGACACACACGTCTGATCAGCAGCAGAGCAACAAACAGCAACGTTTCGGCACATTTCGAAACATCATACACAAATCAGAAACATGAGTTTGCTCATTTCCTTAGATAGTTTGTATATTGTTGAATGCCTTTTAAAGTTTTGGGTAAAGAAAACAAAATCGAAAGACCTGTTTGAATGACGAAATTATAGATCTACCCCCAAGCATCACTTATTCATGCGCTGTCGAATGACCACAATGTGCGTCTTCCATGAGTTAACAAAACCAACCCTAGACTATTCCTTATGTTACATTTGATCGATTTTAAGAACAAGCGGGCTAACTCAGATTTCGGGGGTTTCTAGAGATCTTGACCTACACCAAAAGTGGGCATTGTCCTACCTAAAAGAGCAGTTTGGTTTCATTGGTGTGTATATTTGTTTGGTTATAGAGAAAACTCTCCTTGTCTTTTAAAGAAACTGAACAAGGGTGCAAAAACTTTCCCTTTGATTTTCTCAAAACAGCATTTTTCGGGACAGCCCCCTTGTGTTTAAAAGCGACCATTTGTACCATGAATGATAATGTTAATACTGATAACATTTCTACATGTGGCTGTCCTCGGTTCTTCCCTCATGTACTGTACCATCATTCATTGTTCATTCTTTCAGGAAACAACACCCCTGCATTCCGGACATGTCCATTGATGCTCCGTTGCTCTCTCCAAATGTCGCCGAGGGTCTTTCCGTTAATTGTACTGTAATATCTGGAACAACGTAATTAACGACATGGGTTCTATCTATCTATCTATCTATCTATCTATCTATCTATCTATCTATTTATCTATCTTTCTATCTATCTATCTATCTATCT
>NW_004797818.1:45942-48405 GCF_000002075.1 Aplysia californica
TCTTCTTTTTCTTCTGTTGTTGTGGTTTGTCGTAATGCCTTTTGTTGTTGTTATTTTGTTGTTGTTGGGTTTTTTTCTTTTTGCTGTTGTTGTTGTTGTGTTCCTTTCGTAATGCCTGTTGTTGGTGGTGGTGGTGGTGGTATTTTATTGTTGCTGTTGTTGTTTTTTGTGGTTTGTTGTTGTTGTTGTTTGTTGTTGCTGTTGTTCTGTTGTTATTGTTGTTTTATTGTTGCTGTTGTTCTGTTGTTATTGTTGTTTTATTGTTGCTGTTGTTGTTTTGTGGTTTGATGTTGTTGTTGTTTTAGTTATTTTTGTGTTTTTGCTGTTGTTATGTTTTTGGTATTGTTATTGTGTGTTGCCAACGAGTTTGGGGGCTATAGCGAGTAAGAATTTCTTTGTTGCGTTTATCTGTGGCTCCTAGAATAAAATTCTCGACAAGGCCACGGTTGCTGTTGCTGTTGCTGTTTTCCTTAATATTGTTATTGTTATTTATTTATTTATTTATTTTTTTGCTTTTGTTATTGTTTATGATGGTTCTGTGTCAGTGTTGTTGCTTTGACAGTTGTTGTTACAGTGGTTGCTCTGTCTCTTCTGATGGAACTCAAGCTGGGGTTTCTTTTCACTCTGTCGTAGTCACTTATATCATCAATGTTGTATATTAGACGATCTACTGCTCTGCTATACATTTTATTACATGCCCCTGCGTTCCTGCTGCCTGTACTGTTGTTGTGTTAGTGCGGTCGTCGTCGTCGTTATTGTTGTTGTCGTGGTTGTTGTTGTTTTTGTTGTTGTTATTGTTGTTGTTGTTGTTGTTTTTGTTTTTGTTGTTGTTTTTGTTTTTGTTCTTGTTCTTGCCGATGATGATGATGATGATGACAAAACGCAGGCAAGAAGAATAGACGGTTAAAGTCTTTTTTTTATAATATTTGTACTAAATTTTGAGATTGGTTTTTTTTCCCTCAATGTGTCCATAGGAGTAGATAAGATCGGACATAATGGAGTACACTGACCGAACTCTGAGAATACTGGCCTGTGTTGTCCAGCTCCTCGCCCTAGGTAAGCTTCTTAAACACTAGTATTATCATTATTAACAATAATTGTGTCATTGAGAAAAAGAGTAGTCTGACTCCACTGTTGGTGAAAACTGAGACATCGCTATCCTGGGACCGGCATGTTGTGGGTTGTCGAGGTCATTTGCCTCGATGTCGCACACAGGAGACTCGAGTTCGATTCCCGAGTTGGGAGAACATTTTTATGGAGTATCTCAGTCTTTCTATTGGGATGTTGTATACCTCTCAGTCTCAGCCCGGACTGGCCTGAAAGCAAGGTTGGAATCCAACCTCTCCTGAATGATCCAAATTGAGTCGATAGGGACGTAAAAATACCTACTTTACAACAAAAAAAAGGCTATCCTGGGCAAGAGCTGTCACATCTTGTGACCAAATAAAAATCTAACGGCTTATTGTGTTTGGAACACTATCCTCTCCGTTGAAACTGAATTTTGTTAAATAATTCTTTTTTTTCTGAAAAAGGGAAAATCCCAATCTGCAAACCACACAAAGTGGAGATAGACGTCTTTCGTTCTTATAGGCACAATTGTTCATGTTCATCATATGCATGTGACCGTGAAGCTATTTTGAGTGCAAGTATATAATTATTACAAATATTGTGCGGTCAAAAATTCGTGGCGCAAAATGACTTCTATCAATTTGTCGTAACTATATTTTTGTTATCGCCTGTTAGCTACATTCTAGAAAATCCCTTAATAAATACTGATAAAAAATCCATGTTGGTGGTTTCTACAGATTTGAAAATGTTTACAGCTAATACAAGTCCGTCATTTTTTCCCAATCCTTACACTATCTTTTTTATACGCATCTTTTGGGAACTTTTAGAGCAAAAATGTATTTATACTAAAATTAATATCTTTTAACAAGTTTTGCCACTGAAAAGTGTCATTGGTGATCTGTGACGTAGGCCATGTGCGTATACAAAATGTGTGAAGTGCTGTGAACAATTCTATTTTTGGCGCGACGGAGATTTATAGTATTTTATATAAATTTTTGAAGAAAATCTAGCTTCAATTGTTGCGGAAAAAATGATCAGATTAACAGAAATCGATACACACCACTGTGCAAAGTATGGATGACATTGATTCTCCCGTTAAAGAGATATTTGAGAACAAGTTGCGCCACGAATTTTTTTTACCGCACAACCGGACATAATATATTATGTATGTATGTGTATACAATGCCAGCTGCGGATCGAGAATGCTAGCTTAATTAACATGGTGTCAGAGACGCTGTAACACGCTCAGTGCTCTCGCTGCTAGTCGGCAAAAAAACGTGATAGCCTATCTTCTTGCTTGGTCATTGTGCACAACATGAAGATCATCTTGTTACGGTTTGGGTTTTTTTACAGTTCTTTTTAATCGCGCTCTCTCTCTCTCTCTCTCTCTCTCTC
>NW_004797818.1:48616-49961 GCF_000002075.1 Aplysia californica
CTCTCTCTCTCTCTCTCTCTCTCTCGTTTTTTTTTTTATTCTTGTTGTTAGTACCTTCCATCGCTCTCGTTCCTACCACACTACCATTATTTATACTGCTTTTGCTTTTCGTTATGTCCTTCTTTTATTTGTGGTTCTGTCGTCTGTGTCTTTACTTCCGCAGCGACATTTTTTTTTGCCATTCATTTTACAACGAATCTTCAGGAATAAAAGAATGATTCGCCTCAAACGCCTCAATACGATTTTCCTTTGGTGTTGGATGGCCGCTCCCTTAGCTCAGTTGGTATCACGCTGGACTACCGAGCGGGTGTTCCTGGTTCGAATCCTAGACTACACTTTCTTAAACTCGGACCATTTTGAAGAGTTTTCAAGGTTCTCGACTTATTTTGTCTCGGTCCTATCGTCTCTTTAATGACCTAATAGTGTAACACAAAGAATAATACACAAAGAAAAACCGAGCTGATCAAGAAGACAGACAACAGGAAGGCATGAGGTACCATGATCGGCAATGTCTGCTCCAGACCTGACACTTGAAGAAGAAGAAGGAGAAGGAGAAAGAGAAGAAGAAGGAGAAGGAGAAGGAGAAAGAGAAGAAGAAGGAGAAGGAGAAAGAGAAAGAGAAGGAGAAGGAGAAGGAGTGTTGTTAGAGGCGTTAAACAGTCAGTTTGTTAGTGTTTGAACGTTTAACCAGCTGCTTGCACTGCATGCTTCCCGGGAAGCTGAGAGTGTTTCTGAGTGTTCTATGATCTGCTGGGGTAATAATAATAATATGGTGTAAAGGACATAGAGCTTGCTTTCGAGTGGGGATATGCGCTATACAAATGCTATTTATTATTATTTATTATAAACCCATACACTTACTTTTTACTAATTGTTCTGGAAGGTTAGAAGGTTAGTTTCACTTCGCTACCTCAGAATTACAAAGTTTTATCTGCTCAGTACCGAGTCATGACAAATTTGACGTTAAAACTTTTGAGTTTCACAACTTGTCAAGTTTTTTTTTAATGCAGTATTTAGTTATTTCAGTTCAGTTTTAGTAGAGGTTTTACGGCACTCGCAACTGCATAAGGTCATATGAGCGCCAGAAGATTAGAGGTGTCACAAGAGAGTAACAAACATAAAAAAGAAGAAGGGGAGATAAGGACGATAGATGTTTGATAGGAAAGAAGAAGCAAACCACACCAGAGCACCCGCCAACCACCAAGATGCAATTTTTTTAATATCTTGATAACGATTCCGAATAATCTGACGATTTTGATAGAGCGTAAAGAACGTTCAATTTTTTACTTTAATTTTTTAATGGTCTTAGTAACTCAAAACGGCCAAAAATGTCAGATAGAACTTT
>NW_004797818.1:50800-53515 GCF_000002075.1 Aplysia californica
TCTATCTATCTATCTATCTATCTATCTATCTATCTATCTATCTATCTATCTATCTGCAAAAGGTATTTTTTTATCTATCCGTTTGGTGGGACGGTGTATCTCTCTGAGCCCGGATTAACCCCGACAGACAAGATTGAAACTGCCGGACTTCCAAACGATCTAAATTGTTTCGAAGGAAGCGTAAAACATGTACAGTAAGTACAGTATGGAGCTGTTCCGGTCATATCCGTGTCACGTAGAGACGAAATACTGACCGGCGACAGTGGTGTAGCAGTTAGGCACTTCGCCGTCGCATGCAGAAGACCCGAGGTTCAATTCCATTTTGGTGTGGTGAAGAATTTACAATCGAGTCTCTCAATCTTTCTGCTGGGCGTTGTATCTTTTTCAGCCCGGGTTGGCTCTGACAGACAGGGTCAAAGCCCGTCTCTTGACATTTAAATTGTGCTAATTTTTTTTTAAAGTTTCGTGTGTGTGTGTTTTGTTTGTTTGTTTGTTTGTTTTTGTTGGGGTTTTTGGGGGGTTTTGTTGTTGTTGTTGTTGTTGTTGTTTTCTGGGATGTTTTTGGGAGGGGGGGAGCACCTACATTTTAAAAAGACATCAGCATCATTGTTACAAAAAAAAAGAAAGACACTGACCAAAAAAAGAAAAGCGTTGAAGTACAATCTGATCGTCTGCTGTGCCTCTCCCAGTGACGATAGCGGCCCCCGACCGCCGGAACTTCACGGGGTTCCAGATTGGCGCCCACAGACAGACGGAAAACACGGAGGAGATCGTGGGCCAGTTCACGGATTACCCGGGCGACAAGGTCACGGTCTTTACCTGTTTTGGCGGCTTCAAGGTCAGTAGTAGGCTTTAGCTTTCAGCTTAGATTAGTAAGAGTTTCACGGCACTTGCAGCACACATAGGTCGACCTGTCAGTCCCGAAGATTAGAGGTGTTACTTGAGAGTAACATACAAAGAAACGACAGAGGGGAAATGTGGATGATAAATGTGAGGCATTATAGTAATAATAGTAATAAATAGCATTTGTATAGCGCATATCCCCGCTCAACAGCAGGCTCTATGCGCTTTACACTATATTATTACCCCAGCAGACCATAGAACACTCAGAAACATTCTCAGCTTCCCGGGAAGCATACAGTGCAAGCAGCTTATTAAGCGCTCAAACACTAACAAACTGACAAGATCTTTCGCTGTCTATAGCTGGGTACCCATTCCCACCTGGGTGAAGTGAGGTAAATTCGTGTAAAGTGCCTTTCACAAGGACACGACGTCGGGTCCCAGACGGGATTCGAACCCACGATCTTACGGTTGCGAGTCCGGGAGGCTAACCACTAGGCCACCGACGCCACAATGGTAAGATCAGGCGCTCGTCAAAGGAACGAAATCGGAGCGGCATTGTCCAGCCAGTTGGGCAATCTTTAACAAATATCTATTTTTTGGCTCAACTCCTTTTACGTCCATATAAAAACACATTTCCACGTGAATTTTACTGGAAAACGTTGATTAAAGGAACAAAATATGTCATTTTTCAGTTTTCAAGGACTCTAGCTATTGGAGTTACCAAACTTTGGCGGCCATTTTCTCTGTCATTTCACCACAAAAACCAGGCGTCCTGACCTCCTTCAATCGCAAATATTTTTACTTCTGTTCAAGATGGGTATCATTTTTTCATTGAAAGCAGGACAATTGAATAAGCTCTCAGATGATACCAATAACTCCACATGCCAGAAAATTGACGAGGGCCTGATTTCACCACATCGTGACACAAATGTTTGATAGTAAAAAAGGAAGAAACCACATCAGAATTGTACCCACCAACCAACCACTCAGTAGATTAACAATTCAATAGAAATGCTTATGCCTAGTTTTCCATGCCACCAGTGTCTAGTACGGTGTTAGAAGCACACAGAACAATAATCATACAGTCAAAATTGTCCGAGACGGCCAGCCATGTCATGGAGAAAAGTGATTGTCTCAGACAGATGGTTTTTTAGTATTTTTGGGGGTAATTGTTTTAGGGCACTTGCAACACAATAAGGGCATATAAGTGCCAAAGTTTAGAGGCGTTACAAGAGAGTAACAAACACAAAAAAGAAGAAGGGGAGAAAAAGATAATAGATATTTGATAGGAAAGGAGAAGCAAACCACACCAGAGCAACCACCAACCATCGACGGCTATTATGATATTATAGAACACACACAAAAAACGCAAAGGGGGAAAAGTGAGAATGTGGTCTTTTATGCCTCAATGATTGTCTTGGACAGATGGTCGTTGAAGCAAGTTCGACTATAATATAATATTTGAATCACTATATTATGACAATAAACGGTTTTAGTAATTTTGGCTTTTGAACTTTTTCAGAACATGGCGACTCACTGGAACTCTAAGCCGACAGACTCCATAGCTCTAGGCTGGCAGGCACCTCCGGACAACGTTGGCAATGTCTCGTTCCTGTGAGTCATCTACGTTCTCCTAGTCTTAGTGTAGATTTCGCCAAACACTCGCAGACGCACATAACCACATAATATTATACATGTACACATCCATAATCAAGAAAACGCATTGAATGATATTATGTCTGCGCACAAAATATTTACCTCCGTATGAACCATATTAGTCGGTTTTGTCTGGGTTGTTTTTTGGGGGGTTTTAAAATCGTGTTGACTTGCTTACTGTTCCAGTTTGAAATTTTGGAAACAGTATTCAGGGGG
>NW_004797818.1:55217-56343 GCF_000002075.1 Aplysia californica
CCCCCCCCCCCCCAAAAAACCCTCCCCGTAACTTACGAGTCCGTTCAACTATGAAAAGTCTAGCCATTCTACTGTTTAACTACCGTTCTCTGACAAAATGCCTTTTTCTTATTCACAGCAGTTTGGAGAAATCAGCATTTTTCCCTTTCTTATATATAACTAGCTGGGCCCCCTTTCGATGAAAGGAATGATCGGTGCATTAATATCAAATGAAAGTCATTGGCCTACTATATTTACACTTTACTGGAATGAAGCAATAAATCTTAAGAGATGCAAAAAATTAGAAGGTCTAGACGTAGATTCTAGATATAGATCTAGATCTATATACTCTCAAAACAAAATGCGCCTCGCGTACTATCACTTCCGCACCGGATTTTCTAATATTACATAGAGAAAAACGTCGGCCTACAAAAGCGATCGGCGAAATAAAGAAATTTAGCTTTTTGCAGCAAAACTGTCTCAAAACTGAAAAAAAAACGAAGGGCGTCATGATCTGGAGAATGTTTTAAAGAATCTTTTGTCGAAAACCGCATGTCGATCGATGCAGCCATTAAAAAGCCTTTTGAATAGCAAAATTCGGTCACCACAAATAGATAATAGATGATATTTAAACTATTTTGCACAGCACATCAGCAGTTTAAATCGCTTCCTGAAGAGAATGTCATTCCCTGTGCTCGACAGATATTATAAGAAAACCAAAAATCGTTGGTTTCTTGAAACCGCTGAGAATAAATAAAAGGCGTTTTGTCAGTGTACGGTTCTGTAGAGACTGGCAAACCTATTCGCTTGATCTGAGACCCTGTATTTAATTAGACGTAGCTCGAGGGAGACGGTCCCGGAAAAGGAGAACTACATTATGTATTCTAAATAAGCGTCGCTTTATTATTGTAATATCCTGGGGATATTTTTTTCTGTCGCCAGCGCTACAGTAGTCGCTGATTATTCAACTTTCTGGATTGATGTCACAGCGGAACTGTCGCCCCAAGACGAGTCTCTTGCAGTGGCGGCACCTTTCTACCCGGTAGGTTGCCTGTATGTGAACGCACAGATAGTCAGATAATTTGCACTACGACATAAACACTTTTTTCAATTTTTTAATGTTGTTATTTTTTATTTTTTTATTTTT
>NW_004797818.1:56689-58769 GCF_000002075.1 Aplysia californica
TAAATATTCGAAATATTAGTTGAATTGTCGTTTGCTCCAGTGAGTCACACACTATGGGCAACCTTCTAGATCTCATCGCCATATGAAAAACTTCTTTTCTGTTTTGCTTTTTAAAAATTTTTAAATTATTATTACTATTATTATATCAGATAGTTCAACAACCAAAAAAGAAAGCAGTTTCTGACTTGGGGCCATAGGTTAATATTAGTATTAGTCTATACTATGGCAATGTGTACTTCTCAAATAAAACATCTAATTTTTATACAATTAAGCCATGTACGAGAATTTATTATAGTCCAGATTTTCTTATTTCACATTACATTAATTGTCTCAAATGTACACTTTTGCTCCCTTTTTTACTTCTCTAGAAATTGTAGAGGTATGACGTTTCGCTATCGCATGCAAGAGACCTGAGTTTGATTCCTGAGTGGGGAAAATTAGTATCGAGTATCTCGGTCTTCCTGATGGGATGTTCTATCCCTCTCAGTCTGGGTTAGCCCTGACAGACAGGCCCGCCTCCTAAATGTGAGGCAGCGTGGTGGAATCAGGCTCTCGTCAAAATAATCAAAGTGAAGAAACTTTCATTTTTCTGCAGGTTTGTGATTTTTATCAATTTTTTATTTTTTGGCTCAACACCTTTCAATCCCATTAACGAACTCATTTCTGAGGGGATTTGTCTTGAAAACGTTGATTAAAAGCACAAAAAATGTAAATTTTCAGTTACCACGGACTCTTAAACTAAGGAAATTATCAATCTTTGGCGGCAATTTTTTCACTAATTTTACCTCTGAAAACAGGTGACCCCACCTCCTTCATTCGCAAATATCTCGACTTGTAATCAAGATAAATGGATATTTTTTTCATTGACATAAAGACAAATGAAGAAGCTTTAGGATGACACCAATAACTCAACATGCCCATAAATTGACGAGAGTCTGATTCCACCACGCTGCCTCACAATGATCTAAAGAGTGTCGATGAGGGCATTGTTGTTGTTGTTGTTTTCAAATCTCTTTAGCTGTGAGCATTTCGCTCTTGGCAGAGCAGGCTTTGTAAGTCTGTAGGTGTGTGTAGGAGCCTGCGTCGAAGAACTGCCAGGTTTGGGCAGTGAAGGAGAAGATGTTGAACGGTCCCCTCGTGGTAGTCGCAGTGTCTGCAATGGGGTTCCCATTCGGGTTAATTCTGTTTATGTGCTTGTTGGTGTGTAAGTGTCCTGTGCGAGCTCTGAAGATTAGGGGGCATAAAAACACCACATAAAAATTAAAATTAACAATAAATCAAACAGCACCAATAGCAGCAATAACCCCATTAACTTTCCCACAATACACCACCTCCCAACCTCCCCACTTCCCCTCAGGCTATACCTCTTCAGACCAACATAACAGACATTGACCTCAGCAGCTGTGGAGAGAGCAAAGGATGTTTCCTCTACCCTCGGCACTGCTCAGACACAGACTGCCTTGCCGCAGTCACCTATGAGTACAGGTGAGGGATCCTAAAAGGCATAAAATGTACAGGTAACAAAAAGAACCCAACAAAAAATACAGGTAAGAAAAAGAACAACAACAAAAATATACAGGTAATAAAAAGAAACGAAAAATGTACAAATAACAAAAAGAACTAAACAAAAGCACGGGTAATAACCATAACAGAACAATGTACAGATAACAAAAAGAACAAAAGACAAAACAGAACACGCAATAAAAAGAACAGAAAAAAGTATAGGCTTAAAAAAGAACAGAAAAGTACAGTAACGAAACAAAAACATGTGCAGGTAATGAAAAGAACAGAAAATAGTACACGTAAGGGGAAACACACAAACAGAAAAGTGAAAGGAATAAAAGAACCCAAAAAATACATCTAATGAAAAGAACAGAAAAAAAGTTTTAGTCAAGGAAAAGTACAGAAAAAGGGCACATATACAAAACACACCCACACAAGCAGTCACGTATTTAACTGGCTCTAAAGAAGAATAAGAGCTATTTTAGTGCGCGCACGTGTGTGTGTGTGCGTGTGTGCGTGTGTGTATGTGTGTGTGTGTGTATGTGTGTGTCTGTGTGTGTGTGTGTGTGTGTGTGTG
>NW_004797818.1:60538-61483 GCF_000002075.1 Aplysia californica
TCTATCTATCTATCTATCTATCTATCTATCTATCTATCTATCTATCTATCTATCTCTCTCAAATGAACCCGGATACGACCCCGATCAGACGTTCAGACAGACAGATATATTATAACCAACACCCGGACGACTGTCCCCCACCTCATGGTCAGGGACAGGAGTCTAAATCATTGTGAGGCATCGTGGTGAAGTCAGCCGCTTGTCAAAATAGTGAATTTGAAGAAAAGGGCATTTTTCCGCCAGTTTGGCAATTCTTTTCGAATTTTTGTTTTTCCGCTCAACACCTTTTTATGTCCATATAATAACACATTTCCATGCGAATTTTACGGAAAAACTTTCATTAAAGGCACAAAATACGTGATTTCTTTCAGTTTTCTAGGACTCTCAAGCTATTGAAGTTACCAAACTTTGTCGGCCATTTTTTCTCGCTAATTTTAGCACTGAAACCAAGTAACCCCACCTCCTTTATTCCAAATATCTTGACTTCTATTCAAGATAGTTGGGTGGGTTGTTTTTTCGGTGACTCATGAATAAGCTATTAAATGATACAAATAACTCCACATGCCCCAAAACTGACAAGCGCCTGATTCCCCCCATGTCATAATTATAACCCGAGCCGACCTTTCCTCTTGACCAGCCGTGCAAAGACTACACGCATGATTGACCCATTTTGGTTTTTGCGATTTGCGTCTTAGCTTCGTTTCGTTTTCGTTTTGTTTTAAGAAGAAAATAATAATGTTATTGCTCCTACGTTAAGTTAGGTTGACACGTTTTTTAACCGGGATTTGTTGCTTGTTTGTGTGTTTATTTGTTTCCTTCTGTTTGATGTTTTGTTTTTCTAGGATATTTTTTCCATATTGAAAACTGTGTTGTTTTCGTTTTGTTTGATTTCTGGAAGTTTGTTTTTTTAGTAGGGCCTATCTTTCTTTTTTTTTTTCTTTTTTT
>NW_004797818.1:63439-65178 GCF_000002075.1 Aplysia californica
GGGGGGGGGGGTGTTGGTTGTTTCATTTTTTTAGAATACCCGGGCTGAGGAATGAGTAGCTTATCATGATCTCCGATGTCTGTTTCACTCAGATTTAGTACGTTATGATATTCTGCTATGGTAAACTGATTTATCTGCCCCTGGTGTGATGTAAAAGGTTGTGGGCTGCTCTCCAAACTTCGTGTCGGCGTTATTTTTTACCTGGCGCGTCGATCTTTGCGAAATGTGAGTAAACAGTGACACCTCGCTGACAACAATTACATGTAATTCAGCAACTCTTTTAAAAGTCCACCCCCCCCCCCCTATTTTTTTCTTGTTGCTTGCAGTGTCTCAGAATACATAGTTTAGTTGAGTTCTCTGTTTGAAGCCTGCAGCACAATGTTGGTCATATTATACAGGCAAATAATCTGTAAATAATATTTTATATTAGTTGAGATTGGGATCGTTTTCTTTTTTTAGTTTATTCCATCGGCAGTATTAGTCCCACTGTTAAAGAGCTCGCTGCTAACTTAGTTTGTATCAATCTGAAGGTGAAGGTGTTGGCCTCTCATTCAAAAGTCCCGGTTTCGAATCCGGGTGGCGACCGAAAAATTTTCTTATCTAAAATCATCTCCTTTCACATCCTTTCCTGCTCTCTAGCAATGTTCTGTCGCCTGTTTTCGTCTCCTCTTTCTGCCCCCACCTCCTTTGCCCCTCCTCTGGGCTTCTGACTTGTTCTGCTGCCTTTCTATTGCCATTCCTTGTCTCCTTCTTACTGTTGACTTTTGGTCACACCCTTGATCCCCTGGTAGGAAAGATCTACACCTAGCCTTCTCGGACAAGGGCGAAAAATCTCAGAGGGCCCGTGTGCAAGTTGCGCACGTTTAAGATCCCTTGGTGGTCTAAAATCGATAAGAGTAGGCTTCGGCCGCCACCCGTGCAAAATTAAAAATGTTCTACCAACTGAAAAACTTTAGTGTGTCCCGCGCGCTCCTATGACCTTATGCACTTGCGAGCGCCGTAAAACACGTAACAAAGAAAAGGCATTTAAAAAACCCAGAGCAAATGGCCCAGGTTGGAATCCTCGACGGGACGTTCTGACTTTGAGTTGTTTGGGGAAGTTTTTAAGGCTCTCCGTCCAATTGGCTCAGTGTTATCGCAGATAGGCGTTGTATTTGGAGGTCCAACTTTTTTATCTTACTCAATCTTGCTGTATTGACACGAACGTAAAATGTCTTAAACAATCTGGAGACCTTTTATGCAAAAGTTCTCCAATAATCTAGGAACGTAAAGGGTCTTTAATAATCTTGCAGCGTTGAAAGAGGGGTAGAAAGGTGTTACTTAATCTTGCACTGTTGAAAGGGTGTTAAATCTATACAAGTTCACAATTTTTCACTGTCTCCCCCCCCCCCACTCTACAACCTCCCAACCAGGGTCACTATGACGAGACGTTCACGTGCGTGAGTAACCACGGAGAGATGAGCGTGCAGCAGGGCTACAACCCTGAGTACCACAACGGGCGGATGTTTACGGTGAGTGGGGGGATACCCTCATCAATCCTTTGTTCACACGCACACAGACGCACTCGCATGCACTCACGTGCGCGTGCGCACGACACACACACACACACACACACACACACGCGCGCGCGCGCGCGCACACACGCACACTCCCTCCCCCTCCCCTCCCCTCTTTCTCTTCCTCTCTCTGCATGTGTGTATGTGAACTGACAGGGATGGGGACAGAGAGAGAGAGAGAGA
>NW_004797818.1:67163-69489 GCF_000002075.1 Aplysia californica
AGATAGATAGATAGATAGATAGATAGATAGATAGATAGATCGATAGATCGATAGACAGATAAGATAGAAAGATAGATAGATACATAGCGTGCATGTGTGTATGTATGTGTGTGCGTGTGTGTGTGTGTGTTTGTGTGTGTGTGTGTGTGTGTGTGTGTGTGTATTGTGTTGATATTGCATGTCTGAATAGTCTATAGAAGGCGTACATAAGTTATCACTCACACCCAGAAACAGACAACTGAGCCTTGACCATCTCATAATTCCTGCTGGCCAGCTTACAAAACACGCTGGTCTCTCGTCCGTTCTCTTGTTGAACAGACTCGTAATCACTGCCACGGGGAGTAGTTATTATACAATAACCCGGTGGTTAATGCCGTTAATTGTTTGCACACAATCATGTCCTCCCACCACCCTAAACCCTATCTCCACCTCCACCAGTTTTAAGAGCTACGGCATAGTTATTTGTCATCAGTACCTTAAACCCCGTGGTCGCCCCAAGTTCCAACGACCAAACCATTACCTATTTTTAGTTTAGAGTAAAACGACAACAATAACTTTTGGTCACTCAAGAGCCAGTCAACTTGAGTTACTTCCCCTCATCAACATATAAGATTGTGCCTTCTAGCGGACAGTGAAAATTGATGGCCATTACATGTTATCTGAAACAGCATTATAACAAATAGTTATGCTTGTTCTACAAAAATCAAATCGGATGCTGTTACATTGGCACCAACTAAGAAACAAATCTGGAAAAGCCTTATCCCCAACCACCCTCGCATCCATCCATTCGGGAAAATCAGACACCTGTACCCCTTGATACCCCCTTACTACTGTGAACCAAACGTGCATTTCATGTATTTTATGCCCAGTGCGCATTGGCACCAAAGACCGTGTAGTAGAGAATCGTTGTTGGCACGATCGGTTCGGTTCGGTTTGGTAGGCGGGGCTAGCCAGATTGAAGGCGAAAAGCGACCATGGTGGCAAAATCAAACGAAACCGACGGTGACCTTCAAAAATAAACGCGTTTCTTTTCAAGGCCGAGAGTCGGCCGATCGGCTTGTGTTAGACGGAGTACCCATGGAGGGATCGACAAACCAATCGACAAACCAATCGACAAACCAATCGACAAACCAATCGACAAACCAATCGACAATCGATCGCCCGATTCACGGCCTGAAAATAAACACGTTTGTTTTTTAGACTGCGAGTCGGGCGATCGGTTTGTGCCCCGATGGTCGCTGTGTGCCCTCTATCTGGCAAAGATCGTGCATAACAAGATAGTCCACTCCTCTCTTTGAGCTAATTTTAAAAAAGTGTCCTCAAAATCCGGTGGCGCCCTCTTCGAAAAAGTGCGGACTTTGCGAACAGAGTTACCCTACTTGTGTGAAAAACAATAAAAGCAAACCCAGAATTCTACAATATTATGTGTAGAATTCTGTGAAGTGGAACTAACAAACTGGGCTATTCCTATTCTTCTTCTGGAGAAACGAAAGAGTTCTGGACACTTTTTTGGCTGAGTGAACTATCTTGTTATGTACGATCTTAGTATCTGGCTAGCCCCGCCTACCAAACAGAACCGAACTGAACCGATCGTGGTAATTGGCTGTCTCAGAGAACCGATCCCCCATTGGACACTGGGCGAGACGACCATATTACCGCACTGGGTTTAACCCTATCCGTACACCCTGGGGTCATTTTGTACACCCGGGGTTGTATTCTTCACAAGTTTTAGAATACTTCTAGTACGAAGATCTCTTTAAAACTTTCAGTACTTTCAGTAATAATTTCTCAAAAAATTATTTTGATAGACTGCTATACTTTACTTTACTTTACTTTTGTCCGCCGCTTATACCCTTTTGGGTGTCGCGGGAAGAAAGAGACGTCTCTCTGTCGCCAGCCGGAGAGCTTGGGTCAGGGGGGTGCCATGGGTGGTTAATGTTTCCCTTGCTCCATCTATCTCTATGCAAAGCGTACAAATCGGATTAACGAGTAAATATTCTTTGGAAAGTGGTAGCACAGAGTTCCCCACGTCGCATGGATACGATAGCAAAACACGACGTACGGATAGGTTTAAGGAAATCGAATCACATTGTGAGGACACCCCATACTCTTTGTACAGGCTCTGATGTGATCGCCTACCACAAGGAAATGCCGCCCGTGACCGATGACCCAGTGGATGTCAGGAAGGTCAAGGTCGAGAGGGGGTCCGCCTATCACATCTTGGTGCACGTGCATGGTGAGGGGAGATTTTACGTTTTGTTGTCTCGGTATTTTGTCAGATTGTATGTCTGCTTGCTTATCTCTCTCTCTCTCTCTCTCTCTCTAT
>NW_004797818.1:73127-75351 GCF_000002075.1 Aplysia californica
TTCTTCTTCTTCTTCTTCTTGTTTGTTAGTTTGTTTGTTTGTTTTAGTTGTGTAATGTTTTAATTTATTGTGGGTTTTTAAATTATTTTTTAAATTTGGTTTTGTTTTGTTACTGAAACTGTGGGGCAATGGTTAAGCATTCCGCGTCTATAATTATAAAGAGAGAAGTTTGATTGTCAAATGGGGGGGAAAAATGTTAATCGATTTTCTTCCTCTTTCTGCTGGGATGCCCTGTCCCGCCTAACCCAGGTTGGTGTTGATCAGGTCTCTTTTCAATTTACCAAAAGTATGTCAGCAGAGGCGTAAAAACGGTTGCAGTCATGCTTTTTGAAACTGGGAGACTAGAGCGTGGGAAGACTTTAGGAATGGGCTCAAACCATGATCTTGGGTTTGCCACTCTTGATAAAATGCATTATACTTCCTTGATCATTGAAGGGTTTAAAGCTCCGGAAAGCTCCTTACAAGTTGATATCATAGACACTTCAGCGTCCCTTTGCTTTCACTGTGTAAGTTGTTCGTTTTAGAATGTTCTTGGTTGTTGTTTTTTGGGGGGGTTTTTGTTGTTGTTGTTTTGTTTTTTTGTTTGTTTGCTTGTTTGTTTGCTTCGAGATTTTCGAATTTTGATTTTGTTTTTGGGGTTTGTTTATGGGTGAGCAGTGAAATGGGTAAAATCGGACATCAGGCTTGACAGGGTCAAAATCAAATCATAAGCCTAACCATTTTGATTTAAGGCTAAAGGGCGCCGCTGATAGCTCAGCTGGAGTCATGTTTAAGTATGGTGCGTGTGACCCTGGTTTGATTTGGGGGAGATCTCAAGACTCTAAGCGTGTGGTCTTATCCTCGGAGATACACGTTGTATTTGGAGGCCCCGTCACTCAAACAACTTTACAGTATCTAAGCTATCATCATCCAGTGTCAAATCTGCGACAGACATCGGCGATAATGGTTCTCCATTCATTCCTTTGATCGGATGCTCTCAAAAACGCTACGTTTCCCTGATCTTTCCCTTTTACCCAATCCAAACCACACAATAAATTAAACTTGCTGGTCTTCTTTCTGGTCACCCAGAATCTTCCGATTCCTACGCCATCGAGACAGTCAGCAAAGACTTGCAGATAGCGGAGAAAGATGGCAACGTCCACGGAGATTGTCGACACAGTCTGCTGTTTACCATCTACGTGGTCTGTCTGGCTGCTGTGTGTATCGCTGTCTCCTTGTCCTTCAACTTGTACTGATTGGTCGTGAACGCCTTGGCTCCTTTGCTAACGTTTGTGGGCGTAATTTGCATGTCGTGTTAAACGCTTCGATCTTCGTCGCCACCTTGTGACGTGTTTCGTTCTTGAGTAATTGATTGGTTGAAGATTTGTGTCGATGTTTGTGTGAGCCCAATGATGACAGATGACAGATTGAAAGAAGTCTTGAATTTTCTGAACTCTGAACTCAGTTTAGGGAAAATACAAGTGGCTATACAATAATACGATACTGGGTCAAGTCGTGCATTCATACCCATTCGCTCAACATCATTTCTAATACTAATACGGCTCAGCAAATTTTCAAAACAGGATTCGTAGGGCATATTCATAAAAACCGTCAAGTCAAATCATACCTTGTCACGCGCAAATGTGGGGTGTGCTCATGATTAACAAGATGTAAACCAAACTTTCAGTAACACTACTAACACGTGGTATACTTTCTGTTGCTTGGCCAACAATGTAGACCCCTGTATACAAGGACAAAATGTTGTTACTACGTACGAGCCTGTCATCCTTTTCTTTTCTTCTCATTTTCTTTTTTTTTTTAAGCATGTGCGTTACAGATAAAAGATAACTGTGCTGTTATGTAGAGAATGTAATCAACATCACAATCGCATAGTGTCTTTCCTTCCTTTCTTCCTTCCTTCCTTCCGTCCTTCTCTGATATTTTTTGTTGTTGTTGTTGTTGTTGTTGTTGTTGTTGTTGTTGTTGTTGTTGTTGTTGTAATACCCTTCCTTCTTTCTTTCCTTGCTCCACTTTTGTTACTTGTGTACACACCAAAGCTAATCTAATCTTCCATTTCCTTCCCTGTCTGGCGGTGGAAAAAAATCTCGTCAATGTAGAGAAGACAGAATCAACATGAGCACAATCCCGAATTATCCCTTCTACCTTCATTCTTTAGTTTTATCGCTGCTCTCTCTCTCTCTCTCTCTCTTTCTCTCTCTCTCTCTCTCTCTCTCTCTCTCTCTCT
>NW_004797818.1:75591-93298 GCF_000002075.1 Aplysia californica
TCTCTCTCTCTCTCTCTCTCTCTCTCTCTCTCTCTCTCTCTCTTGTAGATTACTCTACGAGAGCTGTATATTATTGGGTAAGGAAGAGAGGACTGTGAATACCAGTTTTGTACATAATCTGCAAAAGGATCACGCAATACCATTGTTTTGAAATACCATGACTGTCTTCATCACATAAGATCATTGTCATAACCATGGCTACTGTAGGATCCTTGACAACAATATAATACATTTGTATTTTCATTTATGACAACTTTCATACTTTTCTACATTTATTATATTCTATATTAGGGAATACTGATAACTTTTTGTAATTGTAATTATAGGTTTTACATCCCCATTGACACGATAATTATTACGATTCAGGAGGAATGAATTCCGCGATCCTGCCTGTCACTATCAGAACCAACCAATGCTGAGAGGCATACTACGTCCGAGCAGAAATCTTTTTATATTATTTAGTAGAGGTTTTACGGCACTCGCAACAAGGTGTGGATGTCAACAGAGAAGTCTTTACAGGGAATCAGGCTTACTCTGCTCACCTCTCTAGCTTCAACAGCACAAAGTCTGTTTAGACTTTCAATGCACCCCGGAAATAATGGGTCACAAGAGTGTGACAATCATACTGCCCTCTTGCGTTATAGTTCTTTCCTTTATCATTTTCCTCCATGTTTTCCTGTCCTCAGCTATTTCTTCCCAGATGCTAACATCTACTCCAAGCTTAGATAAGTTGTTTTTGCAGGTGTCTTTGTACCTCAATTTTGGTCTTTCTCTTGGTCTCTTTCCCTGGGCAAGTTCTCCATAGAGAAGCTGCTTCGGAATCCGGTTGTCGTCCATTCTCTTGACATGGCCCAGCCATCTCAATCTTTTTAAACACAGGATAGTTGTCATGCTCTGGAGGTTTGCCCGTGCCAACACTTCAACATGTGTAACCTTGTCACGCCACCAAATGCCTAAGATCTTGTGGCAGCATCTGAGATGGAAAAATAATTTTAGTGGCTCTTAAAATGGGCCACCGAAGGTTAAATATTATTGTGACAAGTCCCAAATCACCATTATAGAAATACATTATGTTAAGTAGCAAAATCATAGACTCATTTTTTTATGTACATAATCACCCATTCATTAAAGCGTAATATAATTTGCCTACAATAGATAATGACGTATTATTCCACATGATGTTGGACTTTCACTTTCTTTTTTTTAAGGGGTTGGGGAAAGGGGTGGGTTTTGGGGGCGTAGGCAAAACAGATCTTACTTTACTTGACTTTCTCCGTCCTCTTGTACCTCTAGGGCGTCGAGGGGAGAAAGAGCTTCCTGTCTTTAGCAAGTTTGATGGCCTGGCTGGGTGGGATATAGAATGTTCTAATGGTATCCTTCACAACCTGGATCCAGGTCTTTCTTGGTCTTCCTCTTGCTTTGTACCCTGACACTTTCCTGTAGTAGGCTTTTCTGGCAAGCTGGTTAGGTAACATATGTGTGAGATGTCCAAACCACCTGATGTTTGCCTTCGGATGTAGTGGAGGACATGTGTTGTTCCCACCATTTCTCTAATCTTGTTGTTTCTGACCATGTCCCGTCTGGTTTTGTTGGCAGCTCTCCTTAGATGCAAAACAGATCAACCCAGCTAAATGAAAGAAAATCCGGCGGCCCTGCAGAGGTTGGTTTGAATCGACTCAACTTTATGAGCACAATGAAGTATTTTAGTTTTAGTAGAGGTTTTACGGCGCTCGCAACTGCATAAGGTCATAGGAGCGCCAAAAGATTAGAGGTGTTACAAGAGAGTAACAAACAAAAAAAGAAGAAGGGGAGATAAGGATGATAGATGTTCGATAGGAAAGAAGGAGCAAACCACACCAGAGCACCCGCCAACCGCCCGCACAATGAAGTATGAGGTAAAAACAAAAACAAAAAAATCACCCAAAAAATCACATCAACATTAAAAAGCAAGAAAAATTCAGAAACAGGAAAAGAAAATGACACAGGACCTCCCACTGGCGCCCTCCAACTACCCCCTACCAGTTACAGACTTTAGTTTTAGTAAAGGTTTTGTTTTTTATTTAGTAAATGTTTTACGGCGCTCACAACTGCATAAGGTCATAATATGAGCGCCAAGGGGTGGATGTCAACAGAGAAGTCCTTACAGGGAATCAGACTTACTCTGCTCACCTCTCTGGCTTCAACAGCACACAGTCTGTTTCAACTTTCAAGGCACCCCGGAAATAGCGGATCCCAAGAGTGTGACAAACATACAAAAGAAGTAGAGGAAAATGACAATAGTAAGGACTAGGAAAGAAAAAGCAGCATTTCTCTGTTGTAGTTCAGGCACAGTTATATGAGCATGACATTGTTGGATCAGCCCATCTACAATTCTACTGTGCATTAGAACGAGAAATGTCCCCAGTCAGTGGTTAGTAGAGGTTTTATGGTGCTTGTAACTGCATAAGGTCATATGAGCGCCAGAAGATTAGAGGTGTTACAAGAGAGTAACAAACATAAAAAAGAAGAAGGGGAGATAAGGATGATAGATGTTTGATACGAAAGAAGAAGCATAAACCACACCAGAGCACCCGCCAACCACCCACTCAGTTACAGACACATAAATGAAATGATACAAAGGAGCAACAAAAAAAAAGCAAAGACGAGTGAGACCGAGGGAATGAATGACGTTTTATTATAATATAAGACCATGGTACCACACCAAAAAAAAACACATGAAGTAGAAGAGCATCTCAAAACTGACAAAACAAAACATCATAATAATATATATGAAAGACACAGCATTGTGTACCTAAAGTAGACCGAAAAAGTCAGCACACTATTCACGCCTTTTCTTTTTATCATCAGTGGAATGCAGAATGCCCTACCTGCAGTACCTAACATAAATGATGATCATAACGAAGTCGAGACCCACTCACACACTGTGAACTAGAGGGGGCGGGGGGAAGGGAGGGGGAGGATTTAATATTAAGTCGGGGAGAAAAGGGGGAAGGGGGTTATAATATCATGCTGGGCAAGGTTATGGTCATCAGCTCATAATAGTTTTAGTAAGGTTTTATGGCGTTTGCAACTGCATAAGGTCATATGGGCGCCAAGGGGTGGATGTCAACAGAGAAGTTCAAATGAGGAATCAGGCTTACTCTGCTCACCTCTCTAGCCTCAAAAGCACAAAGTCTGCTTCGACTATCAAGGCACCCTGGAAATAGCATTTCACAAGAGGGTGACAAACATACAAAAGAAGTAGAGGAAAAGTGACGATAGTAAGGATGAGGAAGGAAAAAGCAGGAGTTTCGCCGATGTTGTTCCGGCACAGTACAAGCATGACATTGATAAATCAGCCCATTTATCAACTCATCAATGTTTCATAAGCCTACCGACCACTTCTAATCCTATCGAAGAAGGGCTGCTTAGAACCTCTTACCTAACAAGGCTATCCCAGACTATGAGGGATATTTTGTCACCAGCAGAAAGACAAAGAAACTCAACAAAGTCTTCCCTATGAAGGGAATTAAATCCTATCTTTTGCATTTTAGAAAGATGGAGTAACTCGAATTTACCTTCGCATTACGAGTGAAGAGTCTAGCCACCATACTACAGGTGCCATAGGGCAAAATTTTCTCCTGAAGAATTTGTAATATAGAGAAGCATTTTACCATCATACATACATAACGTGTGAAGAACTCAAAATGCTGATGCTTTTAAAAGCAGTTTTGTTTGCATTTTTAGGGTAAATCAATGATCTATCAGCGATATAGTACCAGGTTAGGTTTAAGCAAAAGGAAACACATTGGCCTATCAACGATCAGTAGAATAAATGCTAGGTCCATAGTACAGAGTTTGGTTTGAGTAGAAAGAAGTACAGAGGTATAATAAAAAGTGAGACTGAAAAACAGAAACACCAGAAGAAGAGTAAAGAAGTAAGACCCATCGGTAGCACCCTCCAACTACTTGCAAGAAAGAAGGACAATAAAAATAGTGGGGGGTTGTTTTTTTTGGGGGGGGGGTTATAGTAGAGGGTTTTACGGCGCTCGAAACTGCATAAGGTCATATGAGCGCCAAGGGGTGGGTGTCAACAGAGAAGTCTTTACAGGGAATCAGACTTAGACTGCTCACCTCTCTAGCTTCAACAGCACAAGGTCTGCTTCGACTATCAAGGCACCCCGGAAATAGCAGGTCACAAGAGAGTGACAAACATACAAAAGAAGTGGAGGAAAATGACAATAGTAAGGACCAGGAAAGAAAAAGCAGCAGTTCCCTGTTGTAGATCAGGCACAGTTATGAGCGTGACATGAGTCAGTCCATTTACAATTCTACTATGCTTGAATGGCCTAAAGACACTACAGTCAGTGGCACTGCCCCGGGGGATGAAAAATAGTTACAACTAGTAGTACATGCAAACAACAAATAAATAGACATTTGTTAACGAGCCTCAAAAAAGACAATTGAATATTTGAATATTATATAACAGAAAAAATATTTACAGGAATGGTCAATAATTACAAAACCATGTCCCAACAATGAAAACACCATTCATTCATTAAACCTTTTCTGAAAACATTGTCACCAAAAATAAAACCCACTCTGGTCATGGCGACAAAGCCACAGTGGATACTAGCCTTACTAACAATTGGCACAACAAGAAAAAAATCGATTTAAATGACTCCAAAAAATTGCACTCAAAGTCTCAATAAGAATTAGAAACAATGCAAAGCAAAACCGACACTTGTTCATAATAAAACAGTTGGGAAAATAAATCAAAATCAGAGTGCTCCTTGTAGACAAAAAAAACTAAAGAGTGAAAAAGAAATTATGGGAAACCATACGTCCTAAAGCAAGGGGACTTTAAAGCAAAGCAAATGTTACACTACAGGCTTCTCTGGGCCAAAATGTCCTCTTGGCTTGGAATTCAGTGAGAAGCAAAATAAAAATGTTTAAGTACAGGGGAATGAAACAAAGACAAGTACACAATCGTACAATAGACAAAATCGCATGCAAGTCTGTTCAAATTGACAGGTTTATCCAGCTGCAATATCACATGAGTCCAGGGCTTTTTTTTTTCCCCACAACAGCCAACCCTCATTTTTTTTGTTCAAATGTAAAAGAGCAGATACTAATACTAATACCGCCTCTTGACAATATCATAATATTTATTTGACCGATTAAAGATTTTGTGAAGTAACTTAAAAAACTAAAATGTTCGTCTCACACATAGTACATTTGGTTTGAACAATACAAAAAAACTTCTTGTTCATGTTCATACGTTATCACATTTTGTTTTGGCAAGAATAAAAAAAGAAAAACAATGCACAGCAACATATACTACCAGAGCATATAGCTCACTTGTCAAATCACAAATCATTTATTTCAGAATTAAGGATAGAGGACATATCGTGTGTCACGACATCAGTGGAGTCAGACGCTCGTCAATTTTGGGGCATGTAGGATTATTGGTATCATCTGAAAGCCGATTTATTTGCCTTGCTTCCAATGAATTAAATATCCATTTATCTTGAATAGAAATCATGATATTTGCGATTGAAGGAAGTAAGGTTGCCTGATTTCAGTGTGAAATTAGCGAGAAAATGGCCTCCAAAGTTTGGTCATTCCAATAGCTAAAGAGTCTTTAAAAACTGAAAAATGACATATGTTGTGCCTTTAAGCAACGTTTTTCTGTAAAACTCGCATGGAAAAACCTTTATATGGATGTATAAGAGGTTAAGCCAAAAAATTAAAATTCGATAAAAATTTCCAAACTGGCAAAAAAATGCCTGTTTTTCCGATTTCGTTATTTTGACGAGCGCCTGATTTCACCACGCTGCCTCATATAAGTCAGGTGTTTTCCAATACATCTCAAAAACAGCCATTTGATCAGTTATCGTGTCTTCTAAATATCAATCACATTACTAAGGTATATTAAATTAGATTTGAGCTCTATGCTCTGGTCTATTTTACCTCCATACACTTGAAAGATTATACAAAATATAGGCAAACCTCTTAACATTCTCCTTACTCTGTGTTGGCCGTGCCGCTAAATGTTTGGCTTGCGCTGACGAAATAAAAAATTGGATCACTACCGCATATTCTTGGTGCTTCTGTCAGACCACTTTACCTGTTCCGTCCAGTTTGTGAAAAGAGAATATGAGCTGTTTGCTTCTACATTGACATAAACAGATCAAGAGGAAATCAGTTCTTCTGCTTTCCCAATCGTAGTCATAGCTCTTGGTTCAGAACTTCTAAAACTTTCTCATCATTTCTTCAGTATACATTATATGTCAATATTGTCACAGGTAAAAAAAGTTACTTACTCCTTTCACCTCAGCTGTTAATGGAATGAGACAGTTTTTTTCTCTCTCCTGAGAAATTTTGCTTCTCTGGACATAATACACTTTAACAGCTTGCCAGCGATACATGTTCTTTGTGATCATCATTGCCTTTCTCCCCCTGCATCAGGGTACAGGCCACAAACAAACACTTTCCCCCTTTCTCTATCTGGGGATAGCCTCTTGATGTTATTCCATGTCTTCCCACTTTTCAGTACGTCAATTTCTGTGGTTCTTCTCCAGGTTCCACGCAGTCTTCCCCTTGATCTTTTACCTTGTGAATTTCAGTCCAACACTTTCTTTGTCACACGCACTTTTTGCCTACGCTTAAAGCCTGAAACAAGAACTGTCACAACTACAACAACTACACATACTTAAGTAAATGCTTAGCCCACGTGGGCCACATTGACAAAAGGGAAGCAGTTGCCTTCAGTGTTGTTTAAGGTAGTAAAGGAAAAACAATGCTACGTACGGTCAAGCCTAGACTCTGGCCATATAGACAGCCATGATGGAGACACAGAGTACACATGTGGCTACAGAAAAAAAGAATATTTGTGTGTGAGGCATCGTGGTGAAATCAGGCGCTCATTAAAACAATGACTTTTTGTTCGCTTTTTCTTTTTTAGACTGAACACCTTTTATGTCCACTTAATTACACATATTTGCGTGGATTTTACTTAAAAACGTTGTTCAAAGGCACAAAAATGTAAATTTGCAGTTTCCAAGGACACTCGAGCTTTGGAGGTCACCAAAGTCTGGCGGATGTTTTCTTGCTAATTTTACCTCTGACACCATGCGACTCTCCCCTCCGTCATCGCCAATATCTCAACTATTCAAGATGGATGGATATATCTTTCACCAAAAACAAGACAACTGAACAAGCTTCAAGATGATACCAATAACTCCATATGCTCAAAAACTGACGAGCGTCTCATTCCACCACGTCGTGACATGTATTTAAACGACTCCACACAATTTACAATCTTAACTTCTTTGAAAAAGAAGAAGGTACAATTACAGATGAAAATAGCTGGCGACTCAGAAAAATCGTGAACTATCAAGGAAAAATCCTGTACAATTCACACAAAAAGTAAACATTTCACTCAAGCAAATAAAAACATGCTCGATACTGACCCACTGCTCAATCTTTAAATAGAAAAATGTTTGAGGCTGGAAATGCATAACAGTGAACAATTCTCAAAAGGATATTTTCAATTAAACAAATTGTATATTGGCTTAACATGACTATCAAGTCCATATGATAAGAAGTATACTTTGAATAAATATTACAAATCTTATACAATAAAGAACCTTAAATATTTTTAAAAAATTATATTTTCACTTACTGGAATTCATCATCACTATCATAATTTAATACCAGCGTTTTCATATGTGGGAAGTTGACAGTATTTCTTTCCCATAATCTTGCATTTGCTCTTTTCCGTCGACGTTTTACGAGAACTCTAACCACAAGAACAAACACAACGACGGCAAGAAGGCCTGCAACAGACAGCCCAATTGTCAACAGACGACTGGCAAAAACAGAATCTCGTGACGCTAAATCGGACTGGGAATCAATCTCTTTCATCTGATTCTGCGGAGAAGAGAAGTTGCGGTCCTTTCTGACCCAGATGCTGTCCAGAGTGGTGTGGTCGAGGGCTGACCGCTGCTCCCACAACACATGTGTACTGTTCACGACCAGCAGACGGCCGTAGCTGTTGAGCGACGAGTTGTCCAAGCGGAAGGCTGACCAGTCAGCTGTGGGCAGGGGGGCAGGGGGGTGGGGGGGGGGGAGGGGGAGATGAACAGATAGAAAACAAATGAGCTTGTCAGACATGTCAGAGACAATGAACATGCAGTAGAAAATAATAAATAATAAACAAATAATAAATTACCCTTTTATTTGTCCCAGAAGGGCACTTTGGTTTACAATGGCAAACATATATATATATATATATATACATACACAACTACATAATTATAAATGCGCACATACATATATACATGCATAAATACATACATAAATACACAATATGAAACAAATACAGAACAATTTCTTGTTCTTGTTCTTGTTTCAGGAAGCAACATCCCTGCACTCCGGACATGTCCATTGATGCTCCGTTGCTCTCTCCAAAATGTTGCCGAGGGTCCTTCTACTGATTGTGCCAGTGCACATCTGGTTGAACGTTCTTCTGTTCTTTCCTGCAAGGATGCCAGATTTTCCGCTTCCTTTTTTTATTCCCAAAAGCATCATCCTCTCCACGGCAGTACTGGCCTCTGCCTCCCTATCTTCCTCCTCAATCAGTTGGCGAGAAAGACATTTCAGGATCTCGACCCTATCTGGTTGAACCGTAATGTCAACTAAGGTGGCCTCACCAGCCAATCTGTCGGCTTTTTCATTTCCCCTAACACCTGCATGGCCAGGGCAGAAAATCCATGTGAGCGATCGTATAGGCGTTGGTTCGACAGCTTGAATCCATTCCGTTCTCATGAAACCTTTTTCGATCCTTCTGAGGGTACACATGGAATCAGTGATAAGAACAGCATGGGTTGTGTGGGGGCAATCTTGGGTCATCCAATCAAGTGCTTTCGTGATGGCTTCAATTTCCATTCGCATACTTGATGTAGCCGTGCTGCAGGCTCCAGATGCACTGTGTAGGATTTTATTGTTGGCGAATGCAACAAATCCCCATCCACTTCTCTGGCTATCTCTTTTCACTGAACCATCTGTATAAATTATAGGATCCCCTGCTTTTGAGTTTGTGTCAACAATCTCGTTGATATCGCTCTTGTTGATGGCAGCCGCAACATTTCTTCTGTCTCTGCCCATGCTTATTTTGACCTTGGTGAGGTCCCTGTATTCTCCGGCCACCTGCTCCCATTCTTCGCCTAGTGGTAGGCTCTCAGGTACACAGATTGTTCTCAGGGAATCCTCTGCTTCCGCCATCCAAGATTTTCCTCTCTTGATTCTGACTCTCCTGTTGTCATGAAGTGCTTTGTGAAGTGGATGATCCTTCTTGCCCTTTACATTGAGATACATCTTTGCCTGAGCTATCCTATGGCGTACTCTGATGCCACTTAAACCTAGCAAGTAGCGCATGCACAATATTGGAGTGTCCTTGGTGCAGCCCAGCACTGCTTTCATTGCCTCATTCTGCACTCAATCCAGCTTTGCGATCTGTGTGTCGGACAGCGTGAGACAGCCCAATCCGTAATCAATGACAGACAGGACGACCAGCTGCAACATCAGGAAGAGCACTCTTTGCGGAATCAGAGCGGCCGCCATGGTCTTGATTGCACCAACACCTCGTTTGGCCTTTGTTACCACATGATTCACATGCTTGTTGAAGGATAACGACCTGTCGAAGACGATTCCCAGATACTTCTGCTCTGACTGTCTGTCGATAATCTCATAGTTGCAAGTGATTGGTGGAGTTATGTCTTGGACAATCCTGTTGTTGAGGGAACACCAAAGTACCTGCGCCTTTGAAGGATTGATGACTGCTTCATTTTGGTCGCACCATTTTACAACTGAGTGAAGTCTTTTCTCCATGTTCCTTGCCATCTGAAGTCTGTCATCTCCGTGCTCGTATGCCATTATGTCATCCGCAAAGCTCAGGACACGTCCAGATTCTTTCTGATGCATCGTTACTTGTGCAGTGTACACATTGAAAAGCACAAGAGAGAGGGGGGGATCCTTGGGGCAGTTTACAGAACAGTTTACAACAATGCCACTGTCAGAGAAGACAAACACACAGAAAAATGATATGTGGCCATTTGTACAGGTGTTTGTCTTATACAGGTGATCCAGGAATCAAACTCACTTCTTCTGCATGAAACAGTGAACAGCCTATGAATAACATCCCAGTCACTGTCCCTCGTCAATGTTCACAATAATGGCAAACCAACACAAATTAGAATCCCTCGCAAAAAAACAAAAAAACAGCTGAAATTTATAATAGAGACAAACCAGCTCTAACAATCACCTGTATAAGACAAACACCTGTACAAATGGCCACTTCCAATTTTCCGCCTTTATGTGAGCAGCTATCGGCACTGAGTCCTGCCTGCGTTACATAGAAAGACAGAGGATAAAATGGTTTGGCCACCTGTTACGCATGTCACCTGACCAGCCAGCCTCGAGAGCCTACAACACCAAGCACTCAGGCTATAAAGGAAGAGGAAGGCCACGCAAAAGGTGGATCGAGAGTGTCAAGGAAAGCCTAAGAAAACATAACATCACAACTGAAAGAGCTGCGGAGCTGGCCTACCATAGAAAACTGCATCTCCCCTCGACACTTAACGGCAACAGAGGATGAAAAAGTAAAAACAAAAGTAAAGTAAGTGGGGTTTTTTTTGTTTGTTTGTTTTTTTTACATTATAAGAACACTGTGTCAGACAATCACCCATCTAGGATAAAGAGAAAGACACCTCTCTCCTCCACAACAGGTAGTCATCCTAGACAATTTCAACTGCAGCCTACATTCAAACTCCATGAGCCCAGAAAAAGAAAGCATTGACTTACGCCGCTCCGACTCGTCAAAAACATCGGCCCCCTCCCGGCTTCCACCTGCCCCAGTGATGATCTGAACGGGCACATCGGGGTTGGCGTACGAGTGCTGCGTGACATTCCCCTGGTACATTGGCCACAGGCGCTCATAGTTGTGCTCGTGGGCTTGGATCACAAGATCCACTTTAGAATTCCGGAAAATCTCCTCAAACCTTGAGGCAGAATAGAAAAGTAGAAACCTTCACATCATGTTTGTTTTAGTAGGGTTTTTACGGCGCTCGCAACTGCATAAGGTCATATGAGCACTAAGGGGTGGATGTCTACAAAGAAATCCTTACAGGGAATCAGACTTACTGAACTTTTCGGACTATAAGGCCCCCTTCCACTAACCAACACACATACACACATATACACACATGCCTACACACATGCCTGCCCGCGCACACACACACACACACACACACATACACACACACACACACACACACACATATACAACATGTGCACACACACACACACACACACACACACACACACACACACACACACACACACACACACACAAACAAACACATGGGCTTACACACACAAACACACACACAAACACACACACACACACAGTCACACACAGATCCATACAACCCAACACATACATACACACTTAAACACGCACACCTAGATACAGTCACACACAATGTGTGTTTCATCAACTTTCTCTCCCCCACCGCCCCCCACCCCCAAACCCCAACTCTAGGTGTGGAATTCCCCTTCTACCATTCCCCAGATTTCTCAAACTCACCCTTGTCGGACTAAAGAGTCCACTTTCGCGCAGTCGTCCCCAATGTGCGTGCTGCAATACATCGGCCGATGTCCAATCGCTACGATCCACGGTGTCATCAAACGATTTGCGTTGGCAGCCTTCAAGTCCTTGACCAGCCAGTCCCTCTGAGCTTTTTCAAAATTACCGTAGTTGGTGAAGAATACCTCCGATGAATAGCTGAGAATGTAAAAAAAAAAACAACCAAAAAAACAATCAACCACTTTTGTTTGTATCAGTATAACACCCAACTATCAGCTATGGTGTAATTGTTCAGCTCTTTGCCTTGGATGCAAACAATAGAGGTTCGCTAGCTTTGTTCATCCCATTCATGGGGGGGGGGGGGGGGGAATTGCTCTGTATGTCCCATTCACGGGAGAAAAATTGTTTTGTTATCCCATTCCTTAATACAAAACATAGGTATTGAGTAGGGGCCTTAAGTAAGAACATTTATTAATAAAAAAAAAGAAAAAGACTGGCTGCAGTGAGACGAGTGCACAAGCTCATCTTATGCCAGCATCAGGTTCTCTCTTCTACTTTTAGAATAATAAAGCATCAGTTATGAGTTAATAATAGCCCTCTTTCTCACATTAAAAAATTAACAAACAAATAAGCAGATAAACAAACATATGAGAAAGATCACTACAATTTTGCAACCATAATTTGCAACCCACAAGGCGAATGGGTATTGTGACTGGGGGAGCAGAAATAAGAACAGTTTTTTTCTACAGGTATTGATTCTCTTTTAACGTATTAGATGGGTACAGAGTAATATCATTCTTTTTAGTGTGCATTAGAGACCTATTTCGAGAGAGTTTAACATACAGCAATGCCTGATGTCTCGTCTTTTTCTCTCTCCAATTCATAAGTGTCTATTTTAACATGCACACACATCTTATTTTTCACCAAAACTCCAATTTCCTGTCAAAACAATAGGGAACTCATTATTAGAAGCAGCCTCTAAATCCTTTGCTTGAACACAAAGTATTTATCTCGCTTATATTGTGAACTTCAAAGTAGTATTATCAATTCATCTACTGAAATAAATTAGAAAACTTTTTCAGATAGCAGGTTATGGAAAGAATATTGACCAGTGATATGTGCCAACACATAGTCATTGAGAATACACCCTGAGAGAAAAAATACATGAAAAAACATTAAAATTGTTTTGTTTTATGAACACTTGAGTTTAATAAATAAGAGCAGGTTGACCGCACTTACCTTATCAAATGCACAGGACCGATATCGATGCTGTACCACATTTTGTCCTGAGGAATGGGCCAGTCAGTGTTGGGCATGGAGAATCGATAGCGATAATGCACAAAGCTGTCAAAGTCTATTTCTGGGAAACAGAAAGAAAGAAAATGGGAAGTTCTTGGGATAGGAAACAACTAAAAATACTTTTTGCATCATCATGAAGAGGACTTCTTTGGCTTAAATACAACAAATTGAACAATGTGATGAGCCCCTTAATAATGCTCATTTCATTAACCCCTTCATGGCATAAGTTTTTAAAATCTTTTTCTACCATGACAACAACAACAAAAACAGCGAGAAAAAGCGGAAGGAAAAATAAAAATTCAAGTCTCATCAAACAGACAAAAGTTCAAGGGGGGGCTCGGCAAACAAAAGTTCGGTAACATAAATAAAGTCTTGTCACTACCAAAAAAAAAAGACACAAGACAGACACACACTAGCAGTCTTGGCTTCTTACCATGATTTCCAGGACACGTCAAGTAAGGAATTGTCGATGCCAGAGGTTCTATAAGCTTCATAAAGTAATCGCCAACCTAGACGCACGAGAAAAAAATAAAATTGTATTTTATATTTCTGATACAGCGTGGTGGAATCAGGCTCTCGTCAAAATAATCAAAGTGAAGAAACTTGCATTTTTCCGCAGGTTTGTGAATTTTTATCAAATTTTTTTTTTTTGGCTCAATACCTTTCATGCCCATTAAAAAACTCATTTTTGTGTGGATTTTTCTGAAAAACGTTGATTAAAGGCACAAAAAATGTAAATTTTCAGTTACCACGGACTCTTAAGCTTAGGAAATAACTAATCTTTGGCAGCCTTTTTCTCACCAATTTTACCTCTGAAAACAGGTGACCCCCACCTCCTTCATTCGCAAATATCTCGACTTGTATTCAAGAGAAATGGATATTTTTTTCATCTACATAAAGACAAGTGAACAAGCTTTAATATGATACCAATAACTTTACATTCCCAAAAATTGACGAGAGCCTGATTCCACCACGATGCCTCACATTTTTTTTTTTATAGTAGAGGGTTTTATGGCGCTCGCAACTGCATAAGGTCATATGAGCGCCAAGGGGTGGGTGTCAACAGAGAAGTCTTTACAGGGAATCAGACTTAGACTGCTCACCTCTCTAGCTTCAACAGCACAAGGTCTGCTTCGACTATCAAGGCACCCCAAAATAGCGGGTCACAAGAGAGTGACAAACATACAAAAGAAGTAGAGGAAAATGACAATAGTAAGGATCAGGAAAGAAAAAGCAGCAGTTCCCTGTTGTAGATAGATCAGGCACAGATATGAGCGTGACAAGAGTCAGCCCATTTACAATTCTACTATGCTTGAGCAAGAAATGTCCCCCCTTTGGGAATGGCCTAAAGACATTTCAGTCAGTGGCACTGCCCCGGGGGGTAAAAAATTATATTTACATTCTACATCACAAAAGAGTAGAAAGTAGAAACCCAGTATAGAATATTGATGTAATTGATACGTAGCGTATGGCAAGTCAGCACAAAGAAGTCGATATTTGTCCTCGAACATATAAGTAAAATAGTTAAACTGGAAAGAAGTAGAAAAATCAAACCTTAGCTGTGAGCTGGCTTTCTCAACATAGAATATGACAAACTGACTATACAGACAAATAATATCTTCTTCTAATGCCAAGACATAAAGTAATGAAAAGAAAACAATCACATCTACAAGGGCGATGTAATTTTTAAAAAGTAGGCAGAGCTAGGAACGCTTAACTAGACATATCTTAAAAGTTTCTAAGGATCTAGATTGCTTGCCAAGTGGTTGGAATTCTTGCAATGGGCCATTTTCTGGATTCATAATTGTCTACTGCTTACCCGAAATAGGCGAATACTTGAGTTGGTGAGATTTTATCCTGTCTGATTTGACTGATTTTGTACTAACTGGTAAAGTTACATTTGGGGATAATTTACCTCTTTTTGTCTTTTGAATCTGAGCTCCCAAAAGCCTCCAGTTATAGGAGACATGCCCAACTGAAATTACTTCCAGTGGGTGAGTCTGAGGTCATCCTGCATCACATAAGACCTCCTCAAGATAAAGAATCAAAATGCACGTTCAACTCTAACAAATTAAAAAGAAATGTTTATTTTGGAGAGCAAGAGAAAGACGAAGGAGTGAATCTGTGGCAGACACCCTCAGAGCTCACGGTATGTCCCTCCTACAGGCCACTCACCTTGCTGCAGACAGAAGCCTGTGTCTCCCCACGACACCAACCCACCAACCGGTACAAGCAGAAGGAAAAACTAAAAGTAAGTTTATTTTAAAAATTGTTAGTCGCATGTGACCCACAGGGAGAACAAAAAAAAACTCACTAAGCCGTCCCAGTGCTTCATGTCATAAGCTATGTCCCCAGCATGAAACACAGCCGTATAATTCCCTGACATAGCAGCAGCAACGAGGGACGGGATAGACTGGGAGTGGATGCCCAAGTCACCAAACAGCAAAAAATCAGGAGACCATTCCTGGAAAGTAAACGTTACATGGGTGAACATGTAGGAAATGTTACAGGTCAGCGACACATCTACTGACTTGACACAGCATTATTAAAATATGTTCTTCCTCTTGTTTTCCACTTTTAATAAAAATAATAATAATGAAGATCATTTCTATAGCGCCCACTCTCGTGTAAACACAGCTCTAGGCGCTTCGCATAAATGCATGTACGAAAAATATTCACGTACGTAACACACACACACACACACACACACACACACACACACACACACACACACACAAACACATACACTCACACACACTCACACACACCACACACTCACACACACCACACACTCACACACACATTACACGCACACATGTGCACGCCAAACACACACACACACACACACACACATACACACACACACACACACACACATACATCTACTTGCTTATCACACGTGCACGCTTACACATCGTTACAAAATGAGCACATACATAATAAAATAGTATACAGAATGCAATTCTCAAAATACATAAATGGATACATTGTTATTTGCATAACATTGTACTGAACATGAATCTACTGACATAAAAATGATGTCATTAAACGTATGTCTTTAAAGATATTTTAAATTTAGACTCAGATGTTGTATGTCTCAAGGGTCGGGGAAGAGAGTTCCAAACTGACGGAGCAATGCATAAATATCTGCTAGATAGAGCATTATGTGTTCTTCTACTTGGTTGCCTCATGTATCATATATATAACTATCTGCTAGCCTGTACTGCAACTGTGTCCTCATTTATCAAATCTTCTTTCATTTTTTAACATGCTGGTGGGCAATACAAGCTTGTAGCTTAAAACCTGTCTTTTTCGTGATGAAATTGCCAACACATGCATATTTTCAACTGTGTGTGAGTGTGTGTGTGTATGTGTGTGTGTGTGTGTGTGTGTGTGTGTGTGTGTGTGTGTGTGTGTGTGTGCGTGGGTGGGTGTGTGTGTGTGTGCGCTTTTGTGTGTATGTATGTGTGAGCATATGTGTGCGATTCCAAATTAAACTAGGTCATCAATAATAGTGGTAACAATTTATTGTCTGCATTCAGTGTCTTGAGAAGATGGTTAAAGTGTTTCATTAATTACTACACATCACCAGAGGAGGGGGGGATACATTCATACCTCCTCTTTATCTACGGAATGCTAACATTCGTACCATCTCTCTATCTACGGAATACTTCATGTTTAATGGGGGGGGGGGGGGGGGGTTCAGTAAGTGTTTAACGGCGCTCGCAACTGTATAAGGTCATATGAGTGCGCAGTACATAATAATAATAATAATAATAATAAATAGCATTTGTATAGCATTTGTATAGCGCATATCCCCGCTCAACAGCAAACTCTATGCGCTTTACACTATATTATTACCCCGGCAGACCATAGAACACTCCGAAACATTCTCAGCTTCCCGGGGAGCATACAGAGCAAGCAGCTGATTAAGCGCTCAAACACTAACAAACTGACAAGATCTTTCGCTGTCTATAGCCGGGTACCCATTCCCACCTGGGTGAAGTGAGGAAAATATGTGTAAAGTGCCTTTCCCAAGGACACAACGTCGGGCCCCTGACGGGATTCGAACCCACGACCTTACGGTTGCGAGCCTAACCACTAGGCTACCGACGCCATAAGGTCTAGGGCAAGTCACCACTAGGAACTTCACCTGCAGATGGGCGGCTGAGATAAACTCTAGAAACAGGGCTCTATTAAACCAAAAGTGAAGGTACGAAAGAGCTGATAACAGATTGGGAACTCATATTTCCTGCCTGTGGCATTTCTAGAAACAGGGCTATTTAAAACCAAAAGGGAAGGTATGAAAGAGCTGATAACAGATTGGGAACTCACATTTCCTGCCTGTGGCGTCTGAAAGTAGAACGGTCCTACTTGATGGTCATTGCAGAAAACTCTGTAGAAGTATGTGGTCAGAGCCAGCAAATCCTGAGAAAACGACATAAAACTGACAGTTTATAGATGAAATGCTTTCAAGTCAGACAAACTCACAATGAATAAATCTCTATGAAAATGTGATTATGATTAGTAATCTCTCTCTCTCTCTCTCTCTCTCTCTCTCTCTCTCTCTCTCTCTCTCTCTCTCTCTCTCTCTCTCTCTCTCTCTCTCTCTCTCTCTCTCTCTCTCTCTCTCTCTAATATATATAATTATGTATTTATATATATATATATTAAAAAGGAACAGATTACACCACAGTGCTTGCTAACAGTTTAAAAAATTTGAACATGCACTTAAGGTCATACACACCGCTGCTATCGCACAACTATATGAACACTGAT
>NW_004797818.1:93691-98956 GCF_000002075.1 Aplysia californica
CCCCCCCCCCAATAATTTTTGGACGCATACATTAGATCACTGCAATAGATGATTTACAGTGACTTAGCCCACAGATTGCTCATTTTGAGACTGTGACACCACCCTGCCCCCATGTTTCAGAGTAGGCACATGGCAACCATAGATGAGGTACACGTGGATAAACAAGTACTTTGACTTTTTTCCCTTTAGGCAGTACAATAAATCCAGAGAAACAATAAAATGGCTCTAACAACTGTCATTGGCTCTCCTTTTTCCTGACTTCAGTTCTTGATTCAAATTAAAGAGAAATCAAAGGACTTGGTCATAGTTCACTTATAGTCCTGTATCTCTTCCAATGAAAGGCTCACACAACTTCTCAATATTTTCTACCCCCATAAATGGCATGTATATTCCTAGTCACCAATTAACTCCTGCAAGGGGGCATTTAGCATAGCTCTGTCTCAGCTGATTGCCATGTACTCATTGACATTTTTATGAGAAAAAATACAACCCCATATCTGTCCCAGTAAAGGATCGAACCCAAAAGTTTAAACTGAAAGTTTCATACTTCAATAGAATTCCCTGTCTGCCATCATTAAAACCTAGCCATATAGCAAAACTTTAATATTTCCTTTCCAACTTTCAGAAATAGCTGCAATCAATGAAACAATTTGGAAATAAATAGGTGCCGGAGAGAGGTAAACCAGGTGCGACAACAAGACAAAGTTTCAACCATAGCAACAGGAAGAAAGAAGAGTTAAGATAAACAAAACTCTCATTTTTAATCTTAAAAAATCACGTCTCTTTGAAGTAAATTTCTTTATTTCAACAAACGATTTTACAAATTCAATAAAGATCATCTGAAACATTTTGTTTCATTCTGTCAAAACAGAATGATTTCACGGTTAGAAAGAACTGTAGAAGTACAGTCAAACCTGTCCTGACGGCCACCTCTATAAGACGGTCACCTGTACAAACGGACAGTTTCCATTTCCCCCCTTGCGTTTTTTCTATATAATTTAACTGTGTAAAACGGGCACCTGTCCAACGCGGCCGCGGCCACCATATTTCAACACACAACCCCTATCACACAAAGCAATAACACCTGTCTTAGACGGCCACCTAAGTGACTCCATTACGCTTTGTCATAAATCAAGCATTGGCCCCTAGCGTTGTGGGCGAGCCATCATAATCTAAAAACCTGTCGTTGTTAAGTAGCCCTCCAACTGATCATGTTGCGTAGGCCCCTCCCACTGTTGACCAATAGGTAACAAAATTAATTTTCAGCTGCTGAGAGGAGGGAAGCGTGTGATCCCTCATAACCCATAAGCCCTGCCCAGAACCCATACACAAATCGTAGTGAGATGAGTGGTCACTGTTTACCCAGTCTGTAACAAAGTAACAATGGACGTCAGCATGAACTTGTGACAGAAGCGTCGCTTGTTCTCCGAGTGGTAGCGACACGTGTGTTTGTTTTACCATAGCACTCGATCCTCCTTGTCTGACACATTTCGTTTTATTGTCACCCGTGCACAAAAGCAGCAACAAAAGAAAAAAAAAAAACCCAGCGAAAACAACAACACAAATAAATAACAACAACAACAATGCAACTAGATCTACCTTCGGTTGGGACCTCAGAAAGGAAGGGTTTGTTTTCTCAGATAGAAATGGTTTGTTTTCTTCATCTTGATCAGTCCTGCCTAAGACGGCCACCTGTCTTATACGGCCACTTTTCTCCTTGACAATGGGTGGCCGTCTTACACAGGTTCGACTGTATTTGCGCCAACTAAAAAAAAATCTTTTTAAGAAAGAAAACAAAGGCCTTTAAAGCGAGGTCTTTTAATGAATAAAACATATTTGCTCCTGCCAAAGTCAAAACACCATCATCATCACTGCCTTTCTCACCCTGCACCAGGACCACGGACAAACACTTTCCATTTTTCTCTATCCTGGGCTAGTCTCCTGATGTTATTCCATGTCTTCCCAAAGTCAAGACATTCAAACCAAAATCAGCATATTTATCGCTGATTTGGGAAAAAGGCCAATAACCACCAAAAATTGTGAACATACCTTTAGCCTAACTCGGTGCACATTCTGAAGGCCCTGCTCATTGTACTCGACAAACTGAATGCTTTTGCCAACAACAGTCAGCTCCAGGCCCCAGGGGTGAGAACCATACTGCACCTGGAAGACAATAAATATAAATATAAATATATATATAAATGTATTTATACACGTATAAGTATACATATATGTCACGGCGCGGAGGAATCAGGCGCTTGTCAAGTTTTGGCCAGGTAAAGTTATTGGTACCATCTTAAACCTTGTTTAATTTTCTGTCATTTGATGATAAAAAATATTCATCTATCTTGAATAGAAGTCGAGATATTTGCAATTGAGCGAGGTGGGGTCACCTGGTTTCAGAGGTTAAGTTTTAGAGAAAATGGCTGCGGAAGTCGGGTGATTTCTATAGCTTGAGACTCCTTGGAAACAGAAAATTTACATTTTAAGTGCCTTTAATCAACCTTTTTCAGGAAAATCTACACAAAAATGTCTTTTTATTGTGAACATAAAATTTTATTGTGGACATAAAAGATTTGAATAAAAATTGCCAAACCGACAGAAAAATGCTGATATCTTTCATTTAATTATTTTGACAAGTGCCTGATTTCACAACGACCCCTCACATATATATATATACAGTCGAAATTGTCTAAGAGGGCCATCCGTTGTCAAGGAGAGAAGTAATTGTCTTAGAAAGATGGACATTTTACACAGTGTTCTATGATAATGTAAAAAATACTCAAGGAAGGAAAAGGGAAGTGGCTATTAGAATAGGTGATTGTCTTATACAGGTTGCCATTAGAGGATTCGGCAGCATATAAATGTAACAAATACATTAATGAGTCATTTTCAAACGTTAAGTATTGATGGAGTACCTCTTTTCCTCCATATATCATACAATACAAATGGAGAATTTGTAAGATGTCAGACTTTCTCAATTAAGAAACAAACAAATATACTATTTAATAGGAAACTGGTCCAAGGACACAACTCTACGAGACCAATCTTTATGAGTTTGGAAGGCTCAACATTTATTTTTTTGCTGCACTCTAAAGTCGGAGTCTTTTACTAGACTCAGTAACAACTACTGAACTAATTAGAAACTCAAAGGGAGATCAAATTGACAGAAAGAGTTCCAGGTATAGTAAAGTCTGTTTTACTAAAATCAAATTTGGGTCTTATCTTAAAAGAGGTAGTTTATCTGATTCAGCACACTTTCTGAAAATCAATATTTTCGAACCAACTTTCATTTTAAAAAAGTGCACACTATCAAAAAGCTTTCTCAGCTTCGAAGACATTTTAAAGGAATATTCCCGACTCTCCGACATAAATTCTCAACACAGTACCTTAGGCTTGCAGACTTGTTGAGTCGCCCAGACTATGTTGATTTCTTGAATCGAATCACCGAAAGATATGTGCACATGCTGTGGCTTGAAGGAATCTGGCACAATACAGGAAAAAAAAATTAAAAAATTTACTGGCATAAATAGAACCAATAAGTTAGCATTAAGACCCAAAACCAAAACATAAAACAGAGAATACAGCTCTATAAGTAAATCATTTGATTTCTATTGTCTTACAAAAGATATTTTAACAACCTTTTCAACTTTGTAAGATCATTTTCCCGAGCCAAAGTCAGTCAAAGTCAAAGGCCTAGACAAGTTAAAAAGTGCCCCCTTACAGGATTCTCCACATCATTAGCCAGTACCATGCTAACAGGGTTGACGGCCCACCCTTACAATTCTACGGCATTTTTCTTCATGGTTAGGTCAGGGTGCTGCACAGTGGCATGGTTGTGAACTGTTCTGTATTTGTGTAATATTGTGTATTTACGTATGTATTTATGCACGTATGTACGTATTCATAATTGTGTATTCATGTATGCTTGCCATTGTAAACCAAAGTGCCCTTCTGGGACAAATAAAAATGTAATTTTTTTTTTATTTATTCTATTTATTTATGGAAACCCGCATCTATGGTGTAGTGGTTAGGCACTTCGCTGTCACACACAGGAGACCCGTGTTCAATTCCAGAGTGGGGAGAATTTTTATTATAAAGCATCTTAGTCTTTCTGCTGGGATGCAGTACCCCTCTCAGTCCAGGTTGGCCCTGACAGGCAGGGATGGAAGCCCACCTCCTAAATTATCTAAATTTTGTTGATGGGGGCGCAAAGACACATACGCTAAAAAAAAAAAAAGAAAAAAAATTTAAGTAAATTTAAGTTTTTCAGCCTCATCAATTGCTCCCTGCAGAGAACATAGTGTTTATTCGTAGTAGCTTTCCAGCTTAATTAAGTATGTCTGACATTTGCTGATTAAATTTGTGCATGCAGAACATTAATTTAGAAAAAAAATAATTTAATTTTAAAACAATTCATTACTGTTATTGTTGTAACTGTTACGGCTATGGTGGAGTTTTTCATTTTCATTGCTAATGGTAAGTTGTTTGTTGCTGCTCCTATTGTTTTTGGTTTTTGGGGGGTTTTTTATAGTAGAGGGCTTTACGGCGCTCACAACTGCATAAGGTTATATGAGCGCCAAGGGGTGGGTGTCAACAGAGAAGTCTTTATAGGGAATCAGACTTATTCTGCTCACCTCTTTAGCTTCAACAGGTCTGCTTCGACTATCAAGGTCAAAGCACCCCAAAAAGAGCAGGTCACAAGAGAGTGACAAACATACAAAAGAAGTAGAGGAAAAATGACTATAGTAAGGATTGGGAAAGAAAAAGCAGCAGTTCCCTGTTGTAGATCAGGAACAGTTACCCTTTTGTTTATGTGACAGTTGCTTTTGTTGCTGTAGCTGTTGCAGTACAATAGACCTTGAACTTGAACTTACTGTTCGTCATGTCGTAGAAGACAGGTAAGATGAGATGAGACGAGACGAGACGAAATGAGATGAGATGAGATGAGATGAGACAAGATAAGATGAGATGAGATGGGATGGGATGAGATGAGATAAGACAAGACAAGACAAGGTAAGACAAGACAATACAATACAAGACAGGACAAGACAAGATAAGATAAGATAATTGATCTGTTAAGGGAAATTTTAGGTGGATATACCAGACCACCAACTTACAAAAATTCAGCATCAATACGGAAATGCACTCATTACGTTCAAGCTCAACGATACGGGTACAACAATGCACAACTAAGTCACAAAAGCATACTCAAACAGTGTGTCCGTGGGCATGATCTCTCTCTCTCTCTCTCTCTCTCTCTCT
>NW_004797818.1:99745-100930 GCF_000002075.1 Aplysia californica
ACACACACACACACACACACACACACATACACACACACACCTACCCTCACCCCGACAAACCCACACACACGTATGCATGAACGTACTCAAACACATGCACGTACTCACACACGCAAGCACACACGCACACACATACACACACACATGCACACACACATACAGAGTCTTCTCTCTGACTTCTAAACACACACATAGAGCATAATGATATATAATCAAATACAAAAAGATAATTCTATTATATATACTATTGGTCATTGATGTTGTTCTCCTTAATCTGAAAGACCATGACTACCACAGTCATTCATTATTGCTGTACAAAATGATGCCTGATCAGAGGAGGAGGGAATAAAAGTGGTCGGTGGAGGCCCCGTGTAAAAAAAATTTGTTGTATGAAAGCAAAAAAGAATGGCCAATCAACACAGCCCTAAGAAGGCTGTAAACACTCCGAAAACTAACTCTGAAGCCCCAAAAGCAACATTGCCTTGAAAAGGCAGTAAACTGTCCAAAAATATCGCTGCTGAAAGACCCACTAAATTACTTATACCAGATCTAATGACAGCTATGGTAGTAAAAGTAAAAACTCACCTCGTGTTAGAGCATTTTGGGCCACTGGAGCAGGCATTGTAGACATTGACTCTGGGTAGTCAAAGCTACCAAGCTCTTCACTTGCAAAGACTGCATCAATACAAATGAGGATGAAATAAAGGCCCAAGCAGGGTCTAGATGGAAGTAAAGTTTGCACTCCCCTCCTAGAGGTCAAAAGAGACGACGCCATCATCAGACATCAGTGTGCAACATCCCTAGTCATGTCGAACAAGTCAAACACTATGCTCTGAGGAGAAAAAAGTTCCAGTTTAACAATTAGTAAACACAAAGCTATAAAATAAACTGTTTAAACAATCAAAAAAGAGATCAATATGTCATAACAAATGTGTACCTTTTTAGCTCATTCAAAGATAATATAAACGATCGCTTTAAAAATAACAAAAACTTATCTTTGCTCCACATTAATCATTGAAGACATAAACTTCTAATGATCAAACTTACATTGCAACATGGTTTTAATTGTAGCCATTACAGTGACAGTACTAAAGTACATTTAGTAATCCCATATAAAATAAGATCTGCCCCAACAATTTCCATTTTCAAAAATCAGCTGAAGCATTTTTTATTCACAAAAGCATA
>NW_004797818.1:101752-102937 GCF_000002075.1 Aplysia californica
TGAGAATAGGACGGTCAGTGTTGTTGATATTGCTGTTTTTATTTTGTCTCTTTAAGTTTGTTATTTGTGGTACTTTTTAGGGGAAGTGTTTATTTTTTAAAATTTTTTTTGGGGGGAGGGGTTCTAAATATTTCCTACTGAATTCCCAACTGGAGCTGGATGCAGGCTCAGGACATGGGTTACATTTCTTGCTGTCATCAGCAACTGGATTTATCTGAATATATGTGAAACATTTTTGTTTATGCAGAGAGACGAAGTCATGCCACTGCTGTAATAAGTGTTAAATTCTACAAAGTGTATTAAATAAGGAAGACAGTGTTTTGAGAGTGCAAGGGTAAAACATTGAAATGTGTTAGACAAGGTAAAATAAGCAATGGGTTGCCACCACTTGGAGAATGAGCAACGCTTCTGTCGCAAGTTCATGTTCATCATGTCTATTACGCCGTCAGCTGACAAAACGCCTTTTTTTTGTCCAGAGCAGTTTCGAGAAATCAACGATTTTCGGTTTTCTTACAATATCTCAACTACTTTGCACAGTACATCAACGTTTGAACTCACACTCTAATCAGAATGTCATCGCCTATGAAAAACATAAATTTTGTTTATTTTCTTTGAGAAATAAACAAATAATCAGGAAAAAAGGCGTTTTGTCAGCTTTGCCTCACACAAGGCGTTTTAACAAGAACGCCTTTTTATAGATGTTCGCTGACAAAACGCCTTTTTTTATAGTCGGTGGCAGAAAAAAAGGCGTTTTGTCAGCTTTGCACTGAACAAGGCGTTTTAACAAGAGCGCCTTTTTTTTTAGACGTTCGCTGACAGAACGTCTTTTTTTAGTCGCTGGAACAAAAAAAAGGCGTTGTGTAGGCCAACTCTTTAGAAATGTATTTAGCCGTATGCCTTATAAGTCAGAATTGGGAGACAGGAGATGGGGCACAGAATCCCTTTGAAGATTGCTGCCGCTATGTGTGTAGAAATTTAGATTGGTCGCAGGTAAAAACTGATTTTATTTTCGGAATCAGTGTATTTAAGTTTTATATGAAAAGTGGGTCGAATGTAACCTGATTTCATGCCATATATAAAATTAAGCAAACTTTGTTATCGAATTGTCGGGTAGATTCTATGCAGGTCAGCCACTGTGTTATGCATTTGACGTCAAATCTGACAGGCCTAGATCTAATAAACAAA
>NW_004797818.1:105577-107469 GCF_000002075.1 Aplysia californica
GTGTTAGTGCGTGTGGATGTGTCTTTATGTCTACATGAGTGTTTAAAAGTGTGCATATGTGTGTGTGTGTGTGTGAGTGTCTGTCTATCTGTCTGTCTGTCTGTCTGTATGTGTCTGTGTGAGTGTGTATGTCTTTCTGTGTGTGTGATTGTGTCTGTGTTCATCTGTGTGAGTGTCTGTGTGTGTGTGTGTGTGTGTGTGTGTGAGTGTGGCTGTGTGTGTCTTTGAGAGTGTGTGTCTGCTGTGTGAGTGTGTCTGTGTGTGTCTATGAAAATGTGTGTCTGTGTGAGCATGCCTGTATTTGTGTCTGTTTGTGTCTGAGAGTGTGTCTGTTTATTTTTGTGTTTATAATGTGTGTGTGTGTGTGTTTGTAACGTGTGTGTGTGTGTGTGTGTTTGTGTGTGTGTGTGAGAGAGACAGATAGTTTGTGTGTATATGTGTGTTTGGGGGAAGGGGGGTGGACGTGGGGAGATCACACTCAAGACGAGAATCACTGTTACAGTGTTGGAACAAGACAATAAAAAGGCGTTTTGTCAGCTTTTGCCTTGAACAGAGTTTGCTGACAGAACGCCTTTTTTCCAAAGCCGCGGCGAAAAAAAAGGCGTTTTGTCAGCGAACTCTTTAAAAAAAGGCGTTTTGTCAGCGTAACCATTTAAAAAAGGCGTTCTTCCGAAATTTGAATGTTAATTTATTCAAAAACTAGTCACACTTTCACTTTGATTTTTTCACACAAGTTGGGTAACAGGTCAGACTATCGATTTATCAAATTAAAAATTTTCGCGCCAAAATGAAAAAAAGACGTTTTGTCAGCTGACGGCAGTATTGTTAAAGACTTAGTAAACTGTGACCGGTCACCTCACTTACAAATTGTGTATGAGTTGAGGGCAGGGCTTAAAGGTAAAGACGGATCACACACTTCCCTCACCAGCAGCTTAAAATTTATTATTACAGGGTAGTCAACTTGGGTAAACAACAGTGGGTGGGAGCTACTCAACCAGGCATTGGAGAGACACAATAACGACAGGTAAATGGATTATGATGGCTCGTCCACAGTGACAGTGTCAGGAAACAATACAAAATTTTTGACAAAGCATTAGGCGATGAGAGATTTGTGTGGCCATTCTCAGACACGTTTTTCTTTTCGTTTTCAGCAGATAAAAAAAGGGCGGCTGTGGCCGCGTTGGACAGATATATATCGAAAAACGTGTGAGGGGGGAAATGGAAAGTGGCATGAGTTTGTACAGGTGGCCGTATTATACAGGTGGCTGTAATGACAGGTTCCACTGTATTTCCAGTTTCAAGTCTTAGCAAGCTCAGGCAATTATGACTAGTATTCTTACCTTGGGTTATGTTTTTACATTACGAGTGAAATTTCTTTTTTTGTGGTTTCAAAAATTCAGAAATGTGTCATAATGGCCTAATTTATATTCATGATGTGTTGTGTAGTTTTATAACTTTACATGGTCTTTTACTTTTACTTTTTCCAGCCTCTGTTACCTTGGGGTGTCAAGAGCACCTCATATCTTTCTCTTGTTTGTTATATGATTTGTTCTGTGGTTATATACATATATTATATATTGTTCTTCATTAATGTTCTGACTTCCCCCCCACCCCCCATCCATTTTTCCTCCGGCCTGCCTCTTCAGGACTCTGTTTCCATCTCATTTCTGGTTGCATGCTCTGTCTGCTATATATATGTAACTGCCTGGTGGTAGTCTTGACAGGTGGTCAAACCATTAACTCATTCGCTACGCCGAGCCGTGGGGGGGCGGCGCGGCTCAAGTGCCGTCAGTACGTTAAGCCGCCCCCGGCGGCTCGAGAACCGACGTTCAATTTTAGCTTGGTTTCTATTCCAATCCACTTATCCATGTTAAAATAAAGGTCATAATATA
>NW_004797818.1:108977-110221 GCF_000002075.1 Aplysia californica
CCCCTCCCCATGTCGTCATGTTAACATTGTTGTCAAAAACAAATGTTACTAGAATCTAGATCTAGAATCTAGATCTAGATCTAGGCAGTATGGGCCTTTATTGTTTGCATATATATAAAAACACAGGCATACATCATATATATAATATAGCTAAAAATGTGACGTAGATCTAGACTCTAGATCTAGATGAAAAATCAGAATTTATGTCATGAATTAAAAAGTCTTCTTCTGCTCCACAAGAACATTACCTTTTGTTTACAAGACAAGCTTCCGTTGATATGTGGTTATATGTAAACGGCGAAAGATTTTAATGGCTATATTCCGGATAACAGACTAGTGCAAATACCACACCTCAGCAGTCGGTTTCTCTTGAGATCACTTTATTGTGACTGAGATAATTTTGGCAAAAAGGCCTGGCTTAGTGTACCGTGCGGCTAACTGCAGCCCGTCAGCCATGCTCTGATTAGTCACAAGGTTCCATACATACATGTATACGTGCATACATCAAGAAGATATTTAGTTCTAAGCTCCTTGGCATACGTACACACTTGTATACAGATCAAGGCGAGACTCTTCTGTCAATGCTAATCTATCATTTTCACAAATTAGATTTATTTTTTATCAGTAGATCTAGCCCCCCTATTTTTTAAAAATCAGTAACATCTTCAAGGATGAAGATTTCGAGATCTTGATCTAGAATCTAGAAGATTAAAATATAATTAATTGTGCTGTAAAACTTTTATTTGTTTACAAATCTACATCTAGAATCTAGATCTACATCTGTTGTAGACCATTACAATTTTGGTCTGGATTCCACATTGAAAACAAAACAAAACAAACCAAAAAAAACAAAAAAACGTAGATCTAGTAAGGGGGAAAAAATCTGATTCCTTTCAGCTCTGAATGGAGAGTGGAAATTCAACATTAGGTAGGCATATTTGTTAACAGCTGAGCCTACAGTGGCAAAACCAATGAAATCGATGTGTTTGCTTTTGTTTATGTGAGGGGTTCTAAAGTCGGTAATAAGGTAGGCCTACATGTGCCCGTCGGGAGGTGTAAAAAGTTGTTTTGAGCTGTCGAAAAGGAAGTTTTAATTATATAGATTCTAGGCCTAATATAATAGGACCTTATATATTATTGGCTGTCGCATAGAACTTCCCAACTTTATTCTCGTCGCACGAGAAGTATTCACAAGAGAGAGAGAAAGAGAGAGAGAGAGGGAGAGAGAGAGAGAGAGGGAGAGA
>NW_004797818.1:112363-192363 GCF_000002075.1 Aplysia californica
TGGGTGCGTATAGCAAAAGAAAAAAATGTATTGGTGCACGCAATTTCGTGCGTATTGTATAGCAAAAAAAAATGTGTTGGTGCACGCAATTGCGTGCGTATAGTCACTCCCGTTTTGGTGTGCGCGCGCGCGCGCGCGCGCGTGTGTGTGTGTGTGTGTGTGTGTGTGTGTGTGTGTGTGTGTATTCGCGCGAGTGTGCGCATCTCTTGATGAAGAGTGGTGCCAGAAATTGTCCTCTGTTTGAAATTTCTTGATACAACTATAATATTTTGGGTTAATGTTGTTTTTTCTAAAAGGTTGAGCCAAAGGACTAATTATAATTTCAGAACTTTAAGTATCCAGGGCTATTCCGGTAAGGATAATGATTTGCTACAACTTGTTCTCCGCAAACTTCTGTGCCCTCTGCCTAGGCCTAGGCTACATTTTCGTTGTATAGGTTAGACTATAAATAGAAAGTTTTCCTGGAAACCCCCATAGGCCTAACTTGTTCTCGTTTCCCCGTTGTCGTCCGGCCCTATCAGAAACTGGAACTGGAAGTGAGAAGGTGAATAGTGTAACGAGGAATTGAATTATGAGCTTGGTTCTAAATTTTTAAAGTGCTCTTTAAATTCAGGAACAAGTTAATAAGGTAAATCTTTATTACTAAGCGATTCTGTGCTTTTCTCAGGAGTTTACAGGTCATAAATTATGTCGATGTAGATCTAGAAGTTGAATCAGTCGCGATGACTGCCATGGCTGTGTCAATGTGGCGAGCCTGATGAGAACGATGGCGATGGGCGTACACGATCTCGGCTGATAAGAGAAGTAAAAAGATTAAATTAACCTAGAACTTTTCTGAAGCTGACATGTAGTCTTGATATCAGGTCGAGATGTGGATCAGCTGTTTAGCTCTTTTGTTGAGATAGATTGAATATTAGGGTCTTATTCTAGTCCATACTAGAAATCTAGCTCTATAATACTCTATATATTTTATCGTTTTTATATTTAAATGAAATGGAGATTATCTCTAGATATCTAGATCTAGAATCTAGTATTTATTATTATTTCTAGTTCAGAAATGTTAAAACAATTGTTTCCAACAAACTAGATCTAGATCTAGGGCGTCTAGGCCTAGGCTTTCTTTTCATATTATGCATAATAATATGTTATCAAAATGATGAAAATGAATGGCGCGTGATCTCTCAAACTCAACGGAAAAAGGCTTATATAGGGTCTATAATTGAGTATTGTGAATAATATACTTTATGAAGAGGTAGATGTGTTCAGAGCCAATTTACAGTTTTATATTTAGTAGTTTTTATGCCTTGTTTTTGTTTTTTTGTTTTTTTGTTTTTTTTTAAGTCTATAAATTGATATTCCCATGAAACAGTGAGAATAGGATTCATTTTTTGTCAAGTTCCATGTGTCACGACGCAGTGGAATCTGGCGCTCGTCAATTTTTGGCCTATGGATTTCTGTCATCTTAAAGGCTGAATTTGATCATTTGCCTTGTGTTCAATGAAAAAAATATGCATTTATCTTGAATAGAAATCGAGATATACTTGCGATTGAAGGAGGTGAAGTCGCCTAGTTTCAGAAGTAAAATTAGCGAGAAAATGGTCGCCAAAGTTTGATGACTTCCATAGCTCAAAGAGTCCTTGGAAACTGCAGACTCCCATTTTTTGTGCCTTTAGTCAACGTTTTTCCATAGAATTCACTCTTAAAAGTGTTTTTGAATAAACGTATACCGGTTGTTATAGTGAGCCCCCCAAAAAAATTTTGAAAAAAATCTCCAAACTGGAAAAAAAATGCCTATTTCTGGGATTTCATTAATTTGACGAGCGCTTGATTTCACTACGCTGCCTCACATATAGGCCTATACACAGTCGAACCTGCCTTAACGAAAACCTGTGTAAAATGGAAACCTGTCTTTACGGAATCCCCCTGCTCTCCCCTTGATTCCTCTTTCTAGTTACCTGTATAAAATGGAAACCTGTCCAACACAGAAACGGAAAGAAAAATTTGCTCGGATCCCTTCCGAGGGTTTTACCTGTCTGAGACGGAAAATGTTTTGCCAGTTCATTCCTGGTTTGAAACAAAACTCGCAAGTTTGGTTCCATCCGCTGGCTCTAAACTTAACACCATATGCCGCTGGGCGAGGAAGGGGAGTAGGGGTGCAATTTGAGGATAGATGTTACCCCATCTATATGAGCCCTGAGTGATGAATATGGTTAGGGTGGTGTAGGTGTGAAATCTCACGAGTACCAGTGAAAGTGCTGAAGTAGCGCTACAGCGCAGAAACTTTGATCTTTGGTAGCCAGAGGTGTGAAATTAACAATAATTTGACCTATGCCTGTCGCCTCAATCATACAGCCAGCTGAGAAGAGATCAGTTCTTTTAATAGTTGCTACATGGCAATGAGGGGTTGACTGTGCTTTTAACACCGATGGGTGTGGCTAAGCTGTGGAAGCAAAGGAGATGTTCAAATGTTTCTGTTTTTAATAGGTCAAACAGTGGTCATATGAAATGCAAGCACTGGTGGTAATTGGATAAATAAGACTGACGCATGTCATTAGCAGAGAGGATAGCAGCTGAGAGGTGTGAAGTTTTGACCACTTGTGACTGCAACCGGACAAACGACCCTTGATCCCACCGCTTGGTCTTTGTCGTCTTTGAACCCCCACCCCCCCTCCCCCTCCAGCTCCCCATTAAATTCCCCTGTCAAAGGCTGAAAATGTCTAAGACGGAATTTTTTTTCTGGCTCCCTTGCAATTCTGTCTTACACAGGTTCGACTGTATATATAAATATTTATATGAACGCCTAGTGAAAATGTTTGCTACTATACAACTAAAAATTATTTATTGCTTAGAGATGGCACTAGCAATTTAAGATCATCAGTATACTATATTATGATATACTGTTCAGTACTGTATGCCATGCTCGTTTCATACCAAGATTCGGAGTATGTTATAGTGCCCTGGAACTTCTATAAGTTTTGAATCAAAAACAATTTTTTTGATGTGATTTATATAGAGTATAGCTCATGATAGACCTTAGTTTAATCATCATCCTCATCCAGTGCCAGATCTGTGACAGACATCGGCGACCATGGTTTTCCATTCATTCCTTTGCTCGGATGCTCTAAAAAAAAGCTGTTTCCCTGATCTTTTTCTTTTACCCATTTGTTTAGGTTCCTTAAGTATGTTGTTCTGGGCCTACCCCTGCCTCGCTTGCCCTCAGTTTTGCCAGTGAGAGCTAGATGTTCAAGACCCATGTCTGTTCAGGTGTCCCAAAAACTGCATTTTTGTCGTTTCCTGATTGTTTTTAACATTGAGCGTCCCACGTGTGGGCTTCATCAAGCACTACCTCATTTGATTTCTTTTCCTTCCACGATACTCTTACAGTCTCCTAAGAAACCACATTTCTGTTGCTTCTATTTTATTTTCACTGTCTTTAGTGATTGTCCAGCATTCACAGCCATATAGAAGGGTTGACCAAACATAGCATTTCAGGACTTTCATTTTGGTGTTCATTGAGATGTTTCTATTTTTCAGGGTTGGGCTCATTTTATTGTAACTAGCCTTAGCCATTGTAGTTCTCCTTTTTATTTCTGTGGAACATTTGGCATCAGATGTTATCATATATCCTAGATATTTAAACTGTTGGACTTGTTTGATCTTTTCACCTTTACTAATGAGATTTCAACTAGCATTTGCTGCTTTTTTGGATATTACCATGCATTCTGTTTTCTTTACATTCAACAATAAAACAAAATGCATGGTAATATCCAAAAAAGCAGCAAATCTTAGTTTAATATTTTCTTTTTTTCAGAACCCAGTAAGGAAATGGCGGCTCCAGCCAATACAAGTGTTGAGGGACTTGCCGGCAAGTGTCCAGATGTTCTGAAAAAGCTGATACAGGGCACCGTGACTTTTAAAACACTTTCTGAAGGAAAACCTGTATTTGATGGCATCAAAACAGACTTTGAAAAAGCTGGGCTGAATGTTGTGAAGGTGCTAGAAGTTAAGAATCATTTTCTGCGGGACGAATATGAGAATGAAAAAGGTTTTCTAAACAAGAGGAAAGCAAGAGGTGACATATGGAATTTTTATTTTACTTTTTGAAAAAATCTTTTCATCAATGATTTAAAAGTGCACTAGATAAACTTCTACCTTGACACTTCTATGATCTTAAGTGACTTTTATAATTTCCACGTCAGACTTTCATATGTAGTATTTTTACCTTTCTTCAAAAGCATTTACTAAATACAATGGTCTCTACCAGAGAACCCGCTTTTACTGTCTAACATACTTTTTTCTCTATGATTTGAATTCTTAAGAACCAATCTAAGAACAGAAATCCTCCTAGGAATCTTTTTTTGAGCTAAGAGCAATGAACTTGTCCTAGCTGCTTTCCAACACTTTGCAGGGGTTGGGGCAAAGGGAGAGAGGCGATTGGCATGGACCAGTGGAGGATGAAATCTATACACTACATGCACATTTTCATGAGATGATTTCTTAGGCACACCTGTGAGCTCAATGGAACAAGTCAATTGTCCAGTAATTTTCGATTTATACAATCATCCTCTGTTGCCGTTTATAAGTGTCGAGGGGAGACGCAGTTTTCTGCTGTAGTCCAGATACCCAGATCTTTCAATTGGGATATTATGGTTTCTCAGGGTTTCCTTGATGTCCTCAGTCCACCTTTTGCATGGCCTCCTCTTTTCCTTTATAGCCTGAGTGCTTGGTATTATAGGCTTTCGAGGTTGGCTGGCTAGGTGACATACATAACAGGTGGCCAAACCATTTTATTCTTAGTTTCAATATTCTGTCAAATCGTCCTGAAAGTGTTACATTGTAAAAATTCACTCAGAAGACCCTGGTTCTCACTGACTCCCAAAATGATGCATGCCACTCAGACATGCACGCATGCAGGTTTTTTTTGTGTTTTTTTTTTAAGCAAACCTCTCTACCTTCCCTTGGGCATTAGTACATTATTTCATCACAGATGAAAGAAGGAAGCTAATGGATGGGATCTGTTGTATCCCTAGAAATCCACCGTCTTCCCAAGAGCCTGCTTTTTCTGTCTCGTGATGACAGGGTTCTTAGGCAGAGACCACTGTGCTCAGGTCTTTCATGGAATCCCAAGTCGACATTTCCTGATGTTTGCATGTGTACGGGTGAAGTCTGACAACCAGCAAACAGAGAGGAAAATCTGACCTTCTATCTATAGTGCTCTTCATAAGGTGATAAAAGGGGTACCAAGGCTTTCATCATAGTAAGAGTTTTACAGAGCTTGCACCACAAATAGGTCATAGAAGTGCCATAAATTAGAGGTGTTACTAGAGGGTAATATTCAAAGAAAAGAAGGAGGAGAGATAGGGACAACAGATGTTTGATAGAACCGAAGGAGCAGACCACACCAGAGCACCTACCAACTACCCACCAATAGGGTTATATGTAATACTAATAGGGGTGTTAAGGGAAAGCTGTGCAGATAGTCATTGCGAATTGAGGATTACATATTCTTTCTGATGTTTTAATAGTAGATTTTATAGAAATCTTCAATAGGGTCACAGTTTTCTGTGCCAAATGTGACATGTTTGATGTACACAAGAACGGGTAGCCTACAAGTCTTTGCAAAGCTTTCATTTTGACTTAGACTCATATTTACTGGTTAAGTACAAGATGGCTGCAGATGCTGATTCTGGCTCATGTGCTCATTTGCATCCACTTCAACACACAAAGACACACACACACACACACAGACTCACATTACGGTTTACCAATGTCTGGTGATCTTTCTCCTGCAAAAACTTACAGGTGATCATGGGGAGGTCTGTGGTTGTCTGTACACATATAAATATATGCTAGAGCGGCTCATATGTCACATGTGTGTTTTGGGAAAAGGATCACTTGTATGATGATATTCTGAGAGAAAAGTGTACTTTTCTATTTTTCCTTTACTGTGATACAAGGAAAATGAAAATAATTCCTGGAAAGCAGTTTAAATGCATTCACTTTAGTTTTGGCTTTTGAGACTTTTGTATATTTAATACCAAACCTCTTTTTGGAATCACCAGAGCGAAATTTCAGTCTGAATGAAGTGTACTTGTACCATGGGACAAATGAATCGAAGGAGGTGTTTCTTCAAGAAGGAATGGACAATCGATTGGCAAGCAAAGGTCTATTTGGAAAGGGTATCTATTTCAGGTATACTCATATTTTGTGGGAGATTTTCTTTTTAATTATGTGCAGAGATCACTCTTAAAGTGAAACACAAATTTTTGGCGGAAATGATTTAATTAGCTGTTGTAGAGGAAGATTAAAAGAGTCTTTTCAGGATTTATGTTAAACAAGAAATCAGGAGTACAAAGTCAGATGGGAAAAGTTAGAAAGGAAATTTGAGATTTTGAATTTCAATCTATTTTTCTTTTACACAGCTTTCTGTAATATTTATTCAGAATACATTCCATTACTATGTGTTTAGTCAATGCTTGTGAAAAGACTCTAAACTTGTAAAGGAAATTCACCATTCACTCTAAAAAAAAAAGATCATGTTTAGCTATCTACTCATGAATTTTGAAGTTGAACTCAGTGGCAGTGTATTCTCCTGGCTACTGTACACTCACAGAAATGTTTGTTAAAACCATACCTTGAATTGAATTTCATGTATTCTATTGGGAAACATTGTAACTATTATTTATTTTGCTGATGATTGTTTTGATGATGACAAGTACAAGAAAACTTTCGGCTTCTTCAGTTTCGATTATTGAGGAGGTCTCCAGAATTTTTTTTAAAACCTTAAAATGCTGCGTCCTGAGAAGTCATGCACAGCCAGATGCATACACATCGAAACAAAGTCACATGGCCCAGCTCATATGCAAATGAGCTGGGTGAGTTCATTATTCGGTGCTGCTGACCTAACACCTATTTTTTGTTCCTTTCACATACAAAGTATGTCTTTTTATGATAGTTTGGATTTTGCTTGATGCTTTGTTTACATACAGTCGGACCTGACTTAACAGAAACCTGTGTAAGACAGAAACCTATCATAACGGAATCTCCCTGCTCCCCTCTTGATAAATACCTCTATAACTACCTCTATAGAATGGAGACCTGCCTAACACGGAAACGGAAAGAGAAGTTCCTTCCCCTTGAAGGGTTTTTGCTTATCTTAGATGGAAAATGCTTTGCTCACTCAGCCCTGATTTGAAACAAAGCTCCCAAGTTTGGTTCCATCGACTCATCTAACCTTAATGCCATGCCAGCTGACGAGGAAGGGAAATAGGGGTGCGACTTTGGGGTAGATGTTGCCCCATCCATGTGAGCCTTGAGTGGTGCAGATTGTTAGGGTGATGTGGATGTGAAAACTCACCAGTGCCTGTGAAAGTGCTTGAATGGCGTTCTAGCATGGAAACTCTCCTGGGTAGCCAGAGGTTAGAGGTGGGAAATTTGTTTGACCAATGCCTGCTGCTCGAGTCGTTTGGGCAACTGAGAAAAAAGATCCTCAAATCATTGTCATATGCACGGGATGAGTGGAATTGCTTGAATCTGCTTTTTACACTTACACCGATGGGTGATGCTAAGGATAGAAACAAAGGAGATATTCAGTCGTTTATATTTTAAATAGGTAAAAAAGTGGTCCTATGAAATGCACTGGTGCGATGAATAAGCTGGACAGATGCATGCCGTTATCAAAGAGACTAGGATAGCCCTTTAGGTGTGAAGTTTTGATCACTGCTTGCCCACTGGACAAGCAATCCTTGATCCCACCTGCTGGGCCTGTGAAACCCCCCTCTGTCTCCCCCTAAATTCCCCTGTCTAAGACGGAATTTTTTTTCTGGGTCCCTTGCGATTCCACCTTACACAGGTTTCACTGTATTTTAAAAATTAGAGCAGAAATTTGTGTTAGATCTATTCACTTTGTTCTGGTACTTTTATTACTGTGTTTTTGTTTTTGCTTTTAGAAAGAGATAATCTTTTCATTCCAAGCTATACACAGATATGTCCATTGTATATACAGTAGTCTCCGCCTAAGATCCCACCGCTTACGATCCCGGTTCGCTTAAGATCCCGCTGATTTAAGAAAACAGAATTTATACTACACAAAAGTCACCTCTAAGATCCCGCTCTGATTCACTCTGAAGGTCTACATTCGGCTAAGATCCCGCATTTCAGGTCATAATTTTTGCGGGGAAAAACCCGGGCGGGACAGCCGATCAACCAAGAGTGAAAATTTGAGATCAATAAACTGTCCGTCGCATCAAAGATCAGCTGCTATCGTGAATGTGATCACATACACGTTGTAAAACTCGATGAAGCGATACAATGTTTGCCCCAGACGGGATCACACCGGGGTGTGAACTGACCGACACGTTTGTTTTCCCCGAACATCTCACTCACACCTGAGCTATCCCCATAAACTTACATCACTCATTGGGTGGGTAGGGCCTACACGTTCGCTCCTGGCGGGATCACATTCAACTGTGAACTCTTCCCTGACCATTGGAGAAGTTGTTTCTACTCCCGAACTTGCGAGACAGACTGAATTTTAATTGGTGTGTTCACAACGTAATGGTGTGTAACGACAAAGGCGGTTGGGGGAGATGGAAAGCTATAAATTTTCGACAGGTAAGGGGGAGGGGAGGGGCAACTTGATAAACGTAGATCTTGAGCCTCATGATAGGATAATAAGTGAAAATGGCACGCCTCATCCCACTATGCCCTGTGATAGGTCATCAAGGTTAACCACTCTTTCCTCGCCATACGTCATAAACCCACAAAGCGGTCACGTCAGTTCATTTTAGAGATTGTTGGAGACCATTTTACCGATTGTAAGCCTTAACATGGGTCACCATAGATTCTTCCCTGGGTTCGTCGGTTAAGATCCCGGTTCGCCTAAGATCCCGCTTTTCCTTGCTCCCGAGCACCGGGATCTTAGGCGGAGACTACTGTATTGCAATTTACCTCAGTTGGGCTCCTTAAAGTTTTGTGCAAATATTTACTGTTCATCAGGGGTATCTGTTTTAATATATATTTTCTTTGTGATGTTCAACAGTGATGATCCTAAAAAATGCCTTATGTATGCAGAGAGAGGCACAAAAGATGAGCTGATTCTTCTTACAAGGGTTTTGCTCGGTGAATCAAAGGTAGGGGAGCTTGTTATAAACGTTTCAATTTGTGACTTGTTCAGTAATTCTTTTTTAATTTTTATTAATTTGGGGATGGGGGGGGGGGGGGGGGGTCATGATGCTCAGTTATAACATCACAGAATTCACAAAAATATCAGGCGGATGTCACTAGTATATCAGCTGTCATATTCTTTAACTCATTCGCTATGTATTATTTTCGGCTTGTGGACGAATTTTTTTCGGGAGGGCGAAATGAGATGATGACTAGTGCGCAGTTCACAGGTCTTGGGGGCCATAAATTCAAATAAATATCAACATATTATATACCAACATTTTCAGTATGGTTTGTAGAATACATCTGTATTGTTTATTTGAGTATTTTTCAACTTTGGTTTCTGTAAGAGGCGATTATGCAACACAATTGTGATTGGCTGCGGATAAAATTTGAAAACAAAAAACGTATAATCTCAGATGAAACTAAAAAAATATGTTTGCACCTAGTCAAATTGCACATCAAAATAACCATAACTGTATATAGAACAGGAAAATATGGAAAAATGAGCAGTTATTTACATACATTCCATAATATTTGTACATTTGGATCATAAACTCCGATATTGAAAAAACAAAACATTTTTAATAATTTTGAAAAAAGGATCCCAAACAGAAAAAAAACACTTGTATCTTATATAGAATTATTCAGAATTGCATTTGGAATAAACCTATACATGTCTTGGATGGTACTTTTTGAGTAAATTCACCAAAAAGTAGTGATTTTGGAGAGAAAAAAAATATTTTGACTATTTAGATCTAGGCCTAGATCTAGCACTCAAAAATATTGATTTCTCAACTACAGTGCACTGGCAATTTGAGTCCAGTAGTATCAATATTATAAGAAGAGTCCTACACTTCTTTAGTGAGCAAAATAATGATACATTTTGTTGTGTAAAAGTACAAATACTGGTGTCCGGCTATAAATTGGGCTTCGCGATAAAACAATGTCGCATAAACTTCGAAATCGTGTTTCAAAACGGAATCAAAACTTACGATTTTCAGTGGAAACGCTTGACCCGGAAGTCAACATTATATTATGACCTTTATTTTAACATGGATATGTGGATTGGAATAGAAACCTCTAAAATTGAACGTCGGTTCTCGAGCCGCCTGGGGCGGCTAAGCGTACTGACGGCACTCTAGCCGCGCCGCCCCCCACAGCTCGGCGTAGCGAATGAGTTAAAAGATGGGCTTGCAAGGGTTTTTATGCACAAGTCAATCTTTGGGAAAACTTTTTCACAGTGTTGAGATGCCATGCAAATGCAGTCTGCCACTTTCAGCTATGCAGTACCAAATGGCACCGTACCATGGTATGGAGTGGGGGGTGAGGGAGGAGGAGGGAGGGCGTGACAATTGCCACCAAATGTCCATATGTCATCTTCCCCTGAAATCAGCCAAATTAGATTTAGCATAATGTAGTATAAAGTCATGTAACATCATATAAACTGCTTGTCTGCATATTAGAAACATGAATGGTATCTGAAAGTAACCCAAATTAAGCAAGATCTCTGACTGCTTGGCCTACACCAAGAGCCTTCTTACTTAAGATGTCAAATCATTCTTATTTGACTCACTGTAGTGAGCCTAGTTCCACTGCTGGTGGTGGGAGGGTGCCACTGGTAAGTTCTACTTCTGTTCCCTGTCTTGTTTTAGTAGAGGTTTTACGGCGCTCGCAACTGCATAAGGTCATATGAGCGCCAGAAGATTAGAGGTGTTACAATAAGAGAGTAACGAACATAAAAAAGAAGGAGGGGAGAAAAGGACGATAGATGTTTTATAGGAAAGAAGAAGCAAACCACATCAAAGCACCCGCCAACCACCCACTGTTTTTGTCTGCCTGACTTGCTTTTTGCTTGCACTAGATGACTATGTTTGTGTAAATTTGCCTCTCTTTACTCAAACAAACAATCCATTGAGTTGCATTTTTCCAATATTGTGTCAGAAATTTTAGTTACCTTTAGTTTCCTTGTGCATTCTCTTGTAGTAAGCCTTATTGTATTGGATTGCATTTTCATAATGTTGTGTGAGACATTTCCATACCAATCCCTTTTGTGTTCTCTCATAATGATTGTTAATATTCTACACTGTGGACACTACATTAGCTCAGGTGGAATCCTGTTGAGCCATGGATCGCATGGCCCTGGTTTGAACCCCAGACTGGGCATTCTTGAATTCGGGATGTGTTGTGGGGTTTTCAAGGTTCTCAACCCATTTGGTTTGGTCCCACCTCTTAACCCTCTTAGCACCATAGATAGGTCAGCAGGTCAGCACAACAGGACCAAAATTGCAGCCAGCTGATGGCTTCCCAGAACCAAATTATTTCAGTGTTTTTCAGAAGTTTAGGGGGCGTAGCAAAGAAATTGCTTTTTCTTTTGATGTAAGCGACGTATTTCGATGAAATTTCACATACACAGACCTTGGACATCAGCATCTAAATTTAGACTGGAATGTTCTTATCTCCAAGCCTACACTAAAAGCGGGTGTGTCAGGCCGGTAAAAGCCGGTATGGCAATATGTCGCGAAGGCCAGTTTAGGCCGGTATATGGCTCAAAAAGGGTTAAATAACCTAATAGTGTTGATGGCGTTGTTAAATCCATACACTTACACATACTATTCCACACTGTCATCGACCCACTTGAGTAACTTTAGAAAGTGTTCTCTTGCACTGGGTCCTTATTTGACTGAAATCCAACAATAGGCAGTCCTTTCCCTCTTCAAAAAAGAGCTTTCATCTCCTACAAAAGTACTTATTGTGAGTGGTTGTGGGTGCTCTGGTGTGCTTTGCTCCTTCTTTCCTATCAAACATCTATTGACGTCCTTATCTTTCCTTTTTCTATCCCTTGTATGTTTCTCTCTTGTAATGCCTCTAATTTTTGGCACTTATATGACCCACTTGTGTTGCAAGTGCCAAAAACTTTCACTAAACAAAAGCACTTTTAAATTTCAAGTTCATGCTGGAATGGTTAGTATGGTAACTTTGGGGGGAGGGGTGGGGGGGGGGGGGGGTTGAGTGCATTTCATTATGTGTGACCTGTCGTTGTGAAGAATTTGTGTTTTGTCACGCATATAATATGTCATGTTGGGTCACTTTTACCTCCCCTCCCCCACTTCTTTCCCTGTTCTACCCCCACCCCCTTTCAGGTATATGAAGATGGAAAAACAGATCGATCCCTGAAACGTGAACCAAAGAAAGAGAATCCCGGCCAGGGGTCCAGATTCTATGATTCAGTTCAGGTATGTTTCTGCATTTAGGTGTGTCTGTTTATGTGCATGCGTGTGTATGTGTGTGTCTTTGTGTGTGTGTGTGTGTGTGTGTGTGTGTGTGTGTGTGTGTGTGGAGGTTGGGGAAATATCTTTCCAGATGAGTGGCATGTCTGTTTTTTGGTTGAAGGGACGGTCAAAAGATCGGACGGTTAGCTGATAGGTGTGTGTGCATTTTGCCTTCAGAGTCCTATTGCTTTTTTTTTTTTTGGGGGGGGGGGGGTTCAGCAACATGCAGAGACATGTCACATTGTTTACAGTTTACATTGGTTACAACAAAGATACTACACCCTACGGTAGGCTGTACTATCTTTGGTTACAATGCAAGGCTACTGATCATCTCGGGCGGTGTGTCGATCTAGTGTTACTATAATTTATTTTTTTTAGCCCAGAGAGAGAGTATTTAATGAATAAACGTATCTAGATCTAGAATCTAGATCTAATCTAGATGTCGGGATGGAGAGGTCACAATGCTGTGATAGATAGATGGAGTGAATGTATGACGTGCGCGAGCAGACGCAACACGCCACAGTGTGTGGTGGAGTGGGGGACAACACAGTGGGCGAGTTAGCCTAGAGCCATAGCCCCTTCTTTCTGATCGCCAAGGCCGATTTGTCAACTTTGCTAGTGCTAGAGAAAGAAACCTGATTCGATTTTTGATCAAGTAAGACCTAGAGATCATGTTGAACAAATCATCATCAGGGGAACTACAAAAAGGAAAAAACAGAACGCCAAATCTTTGATTAGGCCTACTTTACTATTTCCCTTGAATTTATTACTGGATCCCTTGTAACGAGAATCCTGCTATAACGGATATTTCGCACCGGTCCCCTCCTTCTCGTTATAACAGGATTCCACTGTATAAGATAAGCCCAGGTCTAACTTCCACAATTCGAAGGGCTGTCGAATCGTTTTTCCTTAAATTGTGATAGGCCTAGTTCAGATCTGACTTGCGCTGTTCAACGCCAGTCACTGAGCGCGCGTGTGTTGTTGTTGCATGCACGCAGACAGTGCAATGTGTTGACATCACGTCACCGCTCATAGCGCTTCGAATTTCGAGTAGGGTTTAGGGGAGCTAATTGCGACAGCTAACTTCATGGAAAAAACCCATTTGCTGCGCTTCAAGAGTCAAGTGCCCTTGCTTGAGCTGTCCATAGAGTGACGAGTGAATATTGAATAGTAAGAGATATTCTCTAAAGGATTGTTTTATTACTCTTGTAGGCTACTCTTATCACTCTGTCTCGTAACCATCAAATAAAGAGTATTTCTGTATATTTATCTTAATGATTTTAGATATAACGTGCTCCAATTTTTCTACGTTTGAGTTTGAGAAAAATGAGACGAAAATCCATTATCTGTTTCTTAAAGAATCACACGACATTCGAATGGCTCTGCCATGTTTCGAATAGCTGTGAATAGTGCAAAAATCACGAATGTTGAATAGTAAAGTCTAATGGGCACAGCTGTAATGCTCACCCCAATGACCCTGAGCCAGGAAGCCACAGTGGGTTACGCCAGCAAAAAGGCACAATCACGCCAAAAGTAACGTTGCGCTCACAGGCTTACATTTTCCTTCTGTTCATGTATAAGGATACTTTCTTTTACTTGTTGGATTCTGCTTGTTACTTGATCTATACATATTATATTTGTGAAAGTTCGTCAATTTGGCAGCCTAAAACTTCCCAACCACTTAACTTTCAAATTTGACCATATTAACGGTGGTTCAAAATCATTTAAAGGGTGCACATTTATAATATGGATTCTGAAGTCACTTTAGTTTAATTTTCAGTTTTTCATTAGTTTCGTTTAGATCTAATCTTGGGAAAGTTCGTCTTCTCAGACGCCATTGTAAACAAGTGAGGGTTCCGTTCACAAACAGTGCATATTGGTTCCACAATGACTTGATCGATTCTTTTGAGTTTGTTCATCGAACAGGGTACCCAGCTTATACAATGCAAGGCAGCGTGGTGAAATCAGGCACCTGTCAAAGTAATGAAAGTAAAGAAACGTACACTTTTCCGCTGGTTTGGCGATTTTTTTCTTAATTGTTTTTTTTTAGCTCAACATCTTTATTAATGTCAATTTAAGAACCCATTTCAGTGTGAATTATACTGAAAAACTTTGATTAAAGGCATAAAGAATGAAAAATTGTCTGTTTTCACGGACTCTGAGGCTTTGTAAATAACCAAACGTTGGCGGCCATTTTCTCTGTAATGTTACCTCTGAAACCAGGTGACCCCACCTCATTCAATGGCATATCTTGACATGTACACAGGTACATGGCTAATTCTTTCATCGAAAGTAAGGCAAACAAACAAGCTTTAAAGTGATACCAATAACTCCAAATGCCCAAAAATTGATGAGCGCCTGATTCCACACCGCCATGACACATATATTTCTTACACCGGTGCTTTTATTGTTGTGTTTTGCTTTTGCAAAAGATGATAATTTAACATCATATTGTTATTTGCACTGTATTATTTCTTCTATTTTGCCTCAGTTTGGTTCCTTAAAGTTTTGTGCTAATATTTACTATTCAATAGGGACGTTGTGGCGCCTTTCGGGAGTTTGTGATCTATGAGAAACGTCGAGCTCTTGTTGAGTGCATTATAACATTCACAAAAGTCTTTGATGATAGTCAAGCTAAGATTAAGAAGCCTGTGGATCCCTCAGGGATCAAACTGGAGAAAAAAGTGAAGATTCAAGCTCAAGCGTTGTCTCATTCCTCACCAGATCCAGGTAAGTAATTTGTGACTGGTAGTTTGGAAAATGACCTATTGGTATTGTTGTAAATGTTTTACACCCATATGCTTTTGATCTTTTAGCTTTTCCAGACGAACCAGAGCTGTGTTGGTATCTCATTCCAGTAGAAAGACAGACACTTAAAGATGAAATAAAATGTCCTCCTTTCTGCGCAATTTGAACCTCGGGTCTTTTATATATATACAGTCGAACCTGCCTTAACGGAAACCTGTATAAGACGGAAATCTGTCTGAACGGAATCTCCCCGCTCCCCCCTTGATATATTCCTCTTTAATTACCTGTATAAAACGGAAACCTGTCCAACGCGGAAACGGAAAGAAAAATCCGCTCCCTTCCGAGGGTTTCACCGGTCTAAGACAGAAAATGCTTTGCCCGCTCAGCCCTGATTTGGAACAAAACTCACAAGTTTGGTTCCGCCGGCTCTTACTCTAAATCTAACGCCATGGCCATGCCGCTTGGCAAGGACGGGGAGTAGGAGTGTAATTTGGGGGTAGATGTTACCCCATAATGTGAGCCCTGAGCTATGCAGATGGTCAGGGTAGTGTGGGTGTGAAATCTCAGGACTGCCTGTGTGAGGGCTCGAGTAGCAAGCCACTACAGAAAGTGTCCTGGGGTAGCCGGAAGCCAGAGATGTGAAATTAGTTTGACCTATGCCTGCCGCCCTGGTCTTACACCAGCCGAGAAAAGAGTTCCTCGAATCGTTGTTACATGATGGCAGTAAGGGATGGCATTGGTTGACTGTGCTTGTTACACTGATGGGTGTGTCTAAAGGTGGAAACAAAGGAAGATGTTCAAACGTTTCTGTTTTTAATAGGTCAAGCAGTGGTCCTATTAAAGGCAAGCACTGGTGGTAATTGGACAAGTAAGACTGACGCATGTCATTATCAGACAGGAAAGCAGTTGAGAGGTGTGAAATTTTGACCACTGCTTGCCGATCGGACAAGCAATCCTTGATCCCACCGGCTGGGCGTTTGAACCACACCCCCCCCCCCCCTTTCCAGCTCCCCCTAAATTCCACTGTCTAAGACAGAATTTTTTTCTGGCTCCCTTGCGATTCCGTCTTACACAGGTTCGACTGTATATGCAAGGTTAAGAAGCTAGCCGACACCAGTAAGACGTCAGTGCCTGTTGGTGTTTGTCATGAAATAATAAAATCATTTGTGTACAGAAACAGCAGCCTGGTTTGGTTGTTATATTGTTTATTATATCCTGTATCATTCTGCTTGAATCGACACTGTATGTAGGATTTAGTTCTTTTAAGTGACTGAGGAAAATTAATGTCTTACCCTCGTAAGTGTACCTTTTGGGATAAAATCACTTTGTCATCTTTCTTCAAATATTTTCTCTCAGCCTGAGGTCCTGGCAAAAAACCAAATGCCGTTCTTCAATAATGAATTATGTCATGTCTATATGTCATTTGTCCATCAAAGGAAATTGTTAATCCCCCCCCCCAGCCTGACTCGGCCCAGTGACAGAAATATGCTGTCCTTGACCCATGATAAGGGATATATGTGCACAACCTGTACTTTTTCGATATGGAAACTTTATTAAAAAATGAGTGTTTTATGTGATGTGATGTGGGCCAATATGGCCTTGAACACTGAATAAACTTACTTATCCACTGTGTTGGGGTCACTGCAGTCGGAACATGTCCATCTCTGCTCTCCTCCCCCCCCCCCTCTTCAGGATCCATCCCAGAGTCTGTCTGCTTATTGTCCCCATCATAATCTGGTTGGAGATTCGTCGAACTGGTCCGCACAGATGGCTGTGTTTCCCCTCTCCTCTTTGAATCCCCTTCTCCTTCAAACTACCTTGAGTGTGGGAACCGCTATCCGCCCTATTCTTTCTCAAATTTTCCCTTACAGCGGTTAGGACGGTTGGTGGGTCCAGTGTCAAATTCCCTCCCACTTTTGCTTCTCCAGCCAGCTTGTCTGCTCTCTCGTTGCCTGTTACCCCTGCGTGGCCCAGGCAGAAGATCCAGGCCACTCTTTCCAGGCTGCTCTCCCTGATCGTAGCCTTCCAGTCCGCATACAGCATCCCATTCTGTACCTTCTGTAGTGTGCTCATTGAGCATAGCTGCCACTTTTTCGCTAAATAGCGGAAACTTCGCTTCATCTAGCTTTTCCCGCTGCTTTCCTCCTTCCTCCGCTGGACCGCTCTCGGTCGCAAATTGTGATACTTTTTTATATGCGGAAAACACTGAACCGGGAGAGAAACGAAAATGCAGCTTGCGCATGTCCGCCCGTAGCTTTCTACTTCCGTTCTTCTAGGCCTAGCGCTAGTTTCACTTTCTTTATTGTAGAGCAACATACTACAGTGTTGATCGGGCATCGGGACGTTGACACGCCGAGTTGTCATTGAAAACAGAGGAAATTCGAGAGAAATTGATGCAGAATGCAAAAATAAAAGGAGCTGGAATGAGAAAGAAGCTGCCGGTGTGCGACTTGAAAAGTTCATGAGAAAATTGAACAAACCGCTTGCTGCACTTTGCGTTTGGTGCAATAAAGACATCGCGGCCCACGGCACTTCTGTACAATTGCAGTCCCGTTTGTTTACATGACAGCTATTGTCGCTGTTGAAGTGAATCTAGATCTAGATCTAGATAATCTATCTCTAGATATAATATAGATTTACGCATATTTAGATATCTCAATTCTAGATCAAGATTAGATAGCCTAGGCTATTATTTTAATTCAGTTTCGATCTACACACTACAGGGGCACTACTAAGTTAAGTGCAAACGGGACCGCAATTGTACAGGAGTGCTCAGTACAGCGGCAAAGGTGTTGCCTCCTTGATCCCATACTGCGCGCGCTCTACATCGATGTACAAGTTTTAAGTGAAAGAGATCTTTTAATAAGACACCAGCTGGCAACAAACACTGGATTTTTAGTCACCAAGTCCAAACTGTGTCAAATTGACTCAAATGCTTGTTAGTCAACTTAGTGCCTTTATTGTTGTTGGGGTGGGGTTTTTTTTTTGGGGGGGGGGGTTCAAATACATTTTAATTCAGTTGTCTATGATTAACAAATTTGACAGTTTTCCCTTCCAAAACCATAGGCTAGATTTTCCAGCATATATTGCCTCTGGATCTCACTGGTTTTACTCCGGCCTTCGGAGAGAGCGCGTCCGCCTTCGCATGAGTTTCCTCCTTTTTTGAAATTCCTGAATGGCAGCTATGATTGAGTCAGTAATGATTACTGCTCGCTGATGGCTTGTGTTCTTGATCCAGTGTAGAGCCTCACTTATGTTTGTTTCAGGTGGCTCCAATGACGATGAGGCAGATGAAACGGATGTGATAGGTAGGTCTGCATATTATCATAAACAACATCCATCCTCCTTACATGGAAGTGCCCCTATGCCTTATGGAAAACTGAATAAGCTTACTTACTATGTCATGTCTTGTAGTGAATTATGCTTCATCGACATCAACATCTCATTTTTCCCCCCATCATTCATATGTGCACCTTTTGCTTTTTTGAGTCTTATCTTTAACCAAATGAATAGATTTTGTAAAATTTTGGGATGTTCTTTTTGTATTTTTCTGCTTTACAGGTCATAAATTTCTTTATCAGTATGCTTGTCGTACTGGCTGTTTCACAAACTTTGTTTGTATGTTTGTTTCCAGATTCAAGTGGCTCCGATGACGATGAGGAAGATGACACAGATGAGAAAGGTAGGTCTGTATATTATAAACAGCATCCATCAACTTACATGGAAGTGCCCCTATGCCGTATAGAAAACTTTTTATTGTAGAGCTTGATCCAGTTATTCATTTGTAGCAAGAAATTTGAAGATCAAAATTTTTTCCTACTTCCGTTGTTTATTTTTCTCGAGTGTTCATGTTGGATGGTAATTTATTGAGTATTTTTGTGATTCGATGTATAAGTCACTCACTGACTGCTTTGGTCTCGAGGAAAATTGGCCCCAATAAGTTTGTTTTTTAAAAGAACAAGATGAGATTTTGGCTGTAGCTTACAGGGTTTTTCTGGTTTGATCTGGAACACTCCAGAAATTAATGCTGGCCATGTTCATCATTCTTGTTGGATAGATTTTTGAAGAGGCGGAAAACTGATTCTTGCAGCTACCTGTAAGTCATAAAGCTATGCTTTTTGCTGATTGCTTGAGAAAAAATGTAGAATAGAGATTACCTTGAAAGCAGATTTTTGAAGTTTTAGATATTTCTACACTTGCTTGCATTTTGTCCATTTTGATCTGAGTTTTAGCAATGGCAAATGCACCTTTCAAAATATAACTGGCCCTACTTCTAGACAATTTTGGTTAATGAAAAATTGAAGAAAAGCAGGCTGGTCCTTATTCAAAATTTACTTGAATCCAAACACAAATTTTTTTGTTAAATGTATGATTCGTTGAAAAATGAAAAAACGTCTTTGAAAATGCTGTGAGATTGCCTGAATACAAAGTGGCCCTCACTTTGACAGGCAATATAGCTTCTTATGTCAAAATCTGTTGCCGGGAAAATCAGAGAAAGTAGAAAACTTCCCCCCATGCAATATGACTCACATTTATTTATTTATTTATTTATTTATTTATTTATTTATTTATTTATTTATTTATTTATTTATTTATTTATTTGTGTCACGAGGCGGCTCGTCAGTTTTGGGGCTTATGGAGTTATTGGTATGATCTTATAGCCTGTCCATTTGCCTTGCTTTTGATGAAAAAATATCCATTTATCTTGGATACAAGTCAAGATATTGGCTGTTATGTTTTAGATGACGAGTTGGCAAACACTCAGTAAGCAGCCATGTTACTTGTTTATTCCTTTGTTGGACTCCAGATAAACAGATCGTCCTCGTAGCTTACAAAACCTTGAATGTTACCAAGGTGTTTATGGATCACTTTCTGGAACACCTCCGGAGCAGATTTGATGCCGAATGGCAGTCGTAGGAATTTGTACCTTCCTGAAGGTTATCTTCATCTAGCTGGACTGCCCAAAAATCACTTGAAGCGTCCAGCTTTGAGAAATACTTCGCTCCACTCATTGTAACTTCCTCCAGCGTTGGCAATTGGTAGTGCTCTCTTTTGATTTCATCGTTGAGCCGTTTCGGATCCATGCATATTCTGAGATCTCCATTGGGTTTTTCCACGACTATCATGAGGTTCATCCAGTCTGTCGGCTCATCAACCTTTGCTATAACGCCAAGTTTTTCCATTCGCTCTAGCTCCTTGTTGAGCTTCTCCCTCTGGGCTAGAGGCACTCTTCTAGCTGCCGATACAATTGGGCTAACACTTGGGTCCACCTGAATTCTGTGCTTCTCTGCAATGCACCCAAGATCTCCAAAAGTGTCACTGAATTCTTCAATGATATCATCCGGTTCATGCGATACAGTAGGGGTTGTGAGATGGTACACTCTTTGTATCAAGTTCATGTCCTCACAGGTCTTCCGTCCAAGAATAGATTGTGCTGATGGGGACGACGCTATTACAAAGTCCACATCATATCGTGCTCCTTTGTGAAAGCAAGGGAATCTGGTTTTCCCTCTGACAGGAATCTTCTCCCCAGAGTAAGAGGTGGGCTTGGTTGTCGTAGGACTGACCAGTCCATTGAGACGTTGGACCAGCTTTTCTGAGATTACATTGGCCTGGGCACCCGTGTCTAGGCTGAACCTCACTGTGATCCCTCTACAGTTGAGGGCCACATACAAGTCTTGGTTCCCTGGGTCACCATTCACACTGCTCACAGTGCCTATATGGAACTCGTCCGAGTCACTTTCATCAGACGACCGAGCCTCTGCACAGGCGATCCTACCCTTCAACTGACACTGCTTGGCGAAATGGTTCTTTTTGTCACAGTTATTACAGCATGGAAAGCATGCTCGTCAAAGCCCAACTGAGATGGGTTGGCCATGTCATCCGCATGGAAGACCACCGAATGCCCAAACAGCTGCTGTACTGCGAACTCGCAAGTGGCAAAAGAAATCTCGGGAGGCCAAAAAAGCGGTTCAAAGACATTATAAAGGAAAACCTTCAGCTTGCACAGGTAACCCCCAAAGAACTCAAAAGAACTGCCACCTAAAGGAACGCCTGGCGCAGGGCTGTCCGTATTGCCAGCAGAAACAGTGATACAAACTACAGGGAGAAGCTGACTATCAGAAGAGAGAGGAGACATAAGCCAACCACCACAACCACGACATTCCAGTGTCCCCACTGCAACAGACATTGTTCATCCAGGATCGGATTGCACAGCCACATGTGCGTCCACAGATGAGCTGCAGGATTCATCGTCATCTTCGGCAACGAAGGACTACCTACAATTACAGAGCTTTCCGTAGGCTGGACATGACCTTGGACTGTGCGTTTAACCACAACGTGAGCATAAAAAGGACTTCTCTTGTGCTTTCGTTTTTTCACGTTTCGGGAATCTTTATGCATTTGTTCTCTGTCCAGTCTTGAAGGCCTGCGTTTGAGGTTTAGATTTTACTGTGCTGACCGTGGGTACAACTCCGTCCTCATGCATGAGTGCTAGTCCTCGCTGTGACTCTTTATCTGCTCTACAAATGGAGATGGCAGACTCCAGTGTCAGTTCTGGCTCTCTCAGCAGTCTTTCTGTCACTGTTGTTTTCCGTATGCCTACCACGAGTCTGTCCCTGATCATTTCAGACTGTTGGTCTTTATATTCGCACATGAGTGACAAGCGTTTCAGATCAGTAACAAATTCATCCAAGGATTCGTTTTCTAGCTGAACCCTACTGTTGAATTTGAAGCGTTCCATGGTGACATATGCTTCGGCTTGCAGTAGTCCTCGAAGCGTTTGAACAGTACCTCAATCTTGTGCTGCTCTGACTGGGGCAGTGCCCATGTATTATATATTTCTCTTCCAGCTCGCCCGACGATATACAGAAAGGCGCTGCACTTGTCTTTCTCAGACTCTTTCTGCATTGTTTGGTCAAGATACAACCTCATCTCCTGGCTCCACATTCTCCAGTTTTCAGCCTGGTGGAGGGTGTCTGCGAAGCAAAGTTCTTCGGGAGGACGTAATTTGGCCATTTTTGTAGAATTGTTGCCTAATCTGGGCAAATCTATTTCAACTTATATTTGGTTTTGGCAGCTTTCTGGTTCTTTTACAAAAATCTGGGCAGGCTGTTACCGAACGCCTTGGCCTAGGCTACCGTAAAAAACCTCAGAATACTGGAAAAAAAACGAAGTGGCTAGCCGTACTTAAGTACGGCTAGACTGAGAGTCTAGCCGTACTTAAATACGGCTAGACTGCAAGTCTAGCCGTACTTAGATCTAGGTTTGGCCCTATCGACTCAAGCCTGTTAAGTACACAGGTCTCATTAGATCTAGATCTAGTAATTATTCAGGTTCAAATACATGCAAGTCAGTAAGGCACCTTTTTGTTTTGTCTGAAATACAAATACTTTAGGCATTGCAAACTAAAAATTTCATTTACAATTTAGCCATCAATATTAAGTACGGCTAGCCTGACAGTCTAGCCGTCCTTAAGTACGGCTAGCCTGCCAGTCTAGCCGTACTTATCTTAGGCCCTATTAACATTAGAAAACAGGAGGTTTAAAATACATGCACTGTCATTCAGGCACCTGGTTTCGTCTCAAATACAAATACTTTAGGTACTGCACACTAAAAAAGTTTATTTACAATTCAGTAGGCCTATTTTTTGTTAAATGGTCAGTCTAGCCATCATATTAAGAATAAGTACGGCTAGACTGCGATTCTAACCGTACGTAAGTACCTCCTTCGATCGCTAATATCTCAACTTCTATTCAAATTAGATGGATATATTTTTCATCAAACACAAGGCAAAGGAATAATCTTTTAGATGATATCAATAGCTTCACATGCCCAAAAATTGACGAGCGCCTGATTCCACTGCGCTGTGACACATATTATTGTGGCTTGGTTTCAATTGTATTGGAGTTTGGTGGCTTGCTTAGGTGTGCTTCTTTCATGTACTCTATTTGTTTTTGCATGAATTATACACCTTACTATATGAATGTAAGTCTTTTTAAAACTTGGAGCTCCCCACCAGAAGTTTGGGGGTCTATTCTTGCTAGAGCTTCCCACCCACAGATTAGACAGATTTGTACAAAAGAGAAGCAGGATTGACTATGTAGGGGAGGAGTTCCACTGTCCCAAGATGGAAATATGGATTGGTCATATCCCCAGCTGTTCAGATGAATTTGTGTCACATTGTGGTGGAATCAGGCACTCATCAATTTTTAGGCATACAGAGTCATTGGTATCATCTTAAAACCTGTTCATTTATCTTGCGTTTTGATGAAAAAGATATCCGTCTTTCTGTAATAGATGTCGAGATATTTGCAATTGAAAGAGGTGGAGGTCACTTGGTGTCAAAGACAAAATTTGTGAGAGAATGGCGTCCAGAGTTTAGTGACTTCCAAAGCTTGAGTGTCCTTGAAAACTGAAAATTTACATTTTTTGTGTCACAGAAATGTGTTTTTAAATGGACATAAAATGTGTTGGACCCCAAAGATAATTATTCAATAGAAATTGCCTGACGGGTGGAGAAGTGTCAGTTTCTTTGATTTTATTATTTTGACACGCGCCTGGTTTCATTACAGTGACACATAATCTAAAAACTGCTTCTTTGTGTTTTGTAGGTAAATAAAAAAATTGATAATGTGTTAACACATTTTCAGCTGAAGAGCAGTCCCAGGGCTCATCATATGAGGAGTGTGAGGACACTGTAGATGTTTCCAAAGCTTTAGCAAAAGATGATAAAGATCTTCAAAGAATGGTCACAGAGTTTATGGAAAAAACCAAAGAAAGATCCCCATATGTGGCAAGACTATTTGTGGTCCTGGAAGATCAGGATGTTGATGCAGCAGTTACTCAATACAGGATTGACCACACAGGTGATCTTATATACCTTTTTTTAGTCCTCACAAGAATGTTTGAATATCATACAGGTGATCTTATATACCTTTTAAAAAAACTTTTACAAGAGTGCTTAAATATCATACAGGTGATCTTATATACCTTTTAAAAAAACTTTTACATGAGTGCTTAAATATCATACAAGTGATCTTATATATCTTTTAAAAAAACTTTTACAAGAGTGCTTAAATATCATACAAGTGATCTTATATACTTTAAAAAAAAAACTTTTACAAGAGTGCTTAAATATCATACAAGTGATCTTATATACCTTTTTAAAAAAAACTTTTACAAGAGTGCTTAAATATCATACAAGTGATCTTATATACCTTTTTTTTTACAAACTCTCAAGAATGCTTAAATATCTTACAGGTGTTCTCATATACCTTTTTAAAAAAAAAACCTTCCTTAGAATGCTTAAATATTATACAGCTGATCTTATATACCTTATTTTTAGTCCTCACACGACTGCTTGAATATCGCTCAAGTGATCTGATACGTTTTTTTTAGTCCTCACAAAAATACTCAACTCCTTTTCTCCGGCATGTCACTCCCAATGGCTTGCAGTCAGAACCGCTGTGCCTTTGAACAAAATAGGATCACTTAGTTTTGATTTAATGGCCAGTTTAATTACATAAATGTCACTTTTAGATTTTGTACAAAAAAAGGGCCCCGTGTGGGTTTGCCCCCTTCGGAGATACTTTTCCGATCCAGCGGCCATTTGAGTTCTAGCCCTTCAGCCTATTACTTTACTTTTCCAACCCCCTCGGAGATAAAGGGTTATAAAATATATCATGTAGGTGATCTTATATATACCTTGTGTTGTTTTTGTTTTTTTAGTTTTTTTGTGGGAGGGGGTTTGGTAAGTGTTTTACGGCGCTTGCAACTACATAAGGTCATATGAGCGTGCGGGACAGATTAAACATTTTCAGTTGGTAGGAAATTTTGAATTTTGCCCTGGTGGCGGCCGAAGCCTACTCTTATCGATTTTGGACCACCGAGAGATCTTTAAAGTGTACAACTTGCACATGTGACCTCCGAGATTTTTTACCTTTGTCCGAGAAGGCCAGGTGTAGATCTTTCCTACCATAAGATCAGGTGTGTAGCTGAAAGACAGCAGTAAGAAGGAGCCAGGGAGTAGCAGTAGAAAAGCTGCAGAAAGTGTCAGGAGCCCAGAGGGGGGGGGGGGGCAAAGGAAGTGAGGAGGTGGGGGCAGAAAGTGGAGGCGAAAGCAGACAACAGAACATTGCTAGAGAGCAGGAAAGGGGAAAGGGGGTGAAAAGAGACAATTTTAGAGAAGGATTCAAATCCTGAACCTATTGAATGAGAGGCAAACACCTTGACCTCTAGGCCACGAGAGCCCCCTACCTTTTTTCTTTGCTCACAAGAATGCTTGAATATCATACAGGTGATCTTACATACTGTTTTATTTTAGTCTTTAGGAGAATGCTTAAGGAGAAGCTGCAATGCTCAGTGCCAGTTTTCAGCCTTAGTAGTTTTTATGCGTTGTTTTTTTAAATACAGTCGAACCTGCCCTGACGGCCACCTCTATAAGACGGCCACCTGTACAAACGGCCACTTTCCATTTCCCCCCTTGCGTTTTTTCTATATAATTTAACTGTGTAAGACGGGCACCTGTCCAACGCGGCCGCCATATTTTAACACACAACCCCTATTGCACTGAGCAAAAACACCTGTTTTAGACGGCCACCTTAGAGACTCCACTACGTTTTGTCATAAATTGTGCATTGGCCCCTGGCGTTGTGGGCGAGCCGTCATAATCCAATCACTTGTCATTGTTGTTAGGTAGTCCCTCCATCCGCTCATGTTGCATAGGCTGTTGACCAATTGGTACCGATTTTCAGCTGCTGGTGAGGTAAGCGTGTGATCCCTCATAACCCCTAAGCCCCGCCCAGACCTCATACACAAATCGTAAGTGAGATGAGTGGTCACTGTTTACCCAGTCTGTAACAAAGTAACAAAGGACGTTAACACGAACTTGCGACAGAAAGGTCGCTCGTTCTCCGAGTGGTGGCGACCCATGTGTTTGTTTTAACATAGCACTCGGTCTTCGTTGTCTGATACATTTTGTTTTATTGTCACCCTTGCGCAAAATCAGCAACGAAGTAAAAATAACAAACAAAATAAAAACCAGCAACAACAAAAACAAAAAAAACAACAACAATGCAGCTGCTTTCGATTGGGACTTCAGATGGGAATGGTTTGTTTTCATCTTGATCAGTCCTGCCTAAGACGGCCACCTGTCTTATACGGCCACTTTTCTCCTTGACAATGGGTGGCCGTCTTACACAGGTTTGACTGTAGTTTGATGTTCCTAGTGAAACATTGATAGTGTTTTAATTCCTTATCTCCGGCTAGCTTCTTACAGCGGCTTGCTGTCAGAACCACTGCGCCGGTGAGCTGCTGGCAGCAGCTTGGACACTTCCCTTTATGACGACTTTAACATTACAGTCCACTCTGCTTGTCTTGAACTCGCTTGAGTTGATGTTCGGTTCACTTAATCTTTTTCTCGGGTCCCGGAACCTCTTTTTCTATACAATTCCCAACGGTTAAGTTGAGCTTTAGATGAGTTAAATTGATCTATTTTTCACTCCCCCAACGACATCAACTCATCAGTTCGCGACCCCAGTGCTTTCTTGTCGTATCTCCATTTTTAATGATAGGGAAAAACAGCTCATAATAAAAAGTGAGCTTAAGAAGATGTCACATTTTAACTGTTTAAAAAAATGTAGATACGACAAGAAAGCACTGAGGTCCCAAGTTGTCGACTGTGTATTAGTTTTCGGCCAGTGCCAAAAGTAGATCTCTTTTGCTGAGAAGATGAACTATCAAGATAGGCTCATTGTTTTTATTGAAATGACCTTTTTCAAAACTTTTCAAGATACAATGTTCTGTATAAAGCATGTCATGGTGAAAACTCAACTTTGAAAAAAAAAAAAAAAACGCCAAAAATTTCCTTCCACAAATTGAGCTTTTTCTTTTTATGAATAGGGTCCTTCACATTTTGATCCAGGATTTCCAACAATTCTTTTAGATATATGAATGGCTTGCTGATCAATGAATGACTGAGATCCAATGAGACCACATATGAGTACTTTCGCTCTACGAAAGGACTTGTTTCTTAGCTCAAATTTAAGATATTTTCTGGGTGCTTGCAAAAGTAAATACACACTGCCTACTTTTGGGCAGTATTTCAAGTTTTATGCTCTTTCAACAAAAAATAAAAGACATTTATGCGCTGGATGGAAAAAGATGAGCAAACAAAAATCTGCTAATTTTATAAGGTGCTAAAAAGCTCTTTAAATATACTGAAGAGCACAAAGAATACTGGACGGTTCTGAGCTTCAGTTTTGTGGGGGGGGGATGAGGGAGTGAGGCAGAGGGTCTATCCCTCTATTTGCTATAAATTAGCCTCATTAAAGACTTTGCACCGATGTTTGTGGTGTATCGGTTAGGCACTTTAAAGGTGCACACAAGAGACCCAGGTTCAATTCCTGAATGAGAAGATTATTTTTATTGAGTATTTCAGTCTTTTTGCTGGGATACTGTATCATTCTCAGCCCAGGATGACCCTGACATGCAGGGTCGGAAGCCACCTAATTGATCTAAACGATGTTGTGGAAGTCATAAAAATACTTATGTTTAAAAAGAAAATTTTTTAAAGAGCTAGGCATTTCAGTTGTAGGGATTTTGTCCTCCTTTGCTTCTTGATGCAAAGACCTAGACCTCCTTAGTGGAGAGGTAGTATGTGCACTTAAGTTATTACAAGTTCATCAAATGTTTTAAAAAAAATTATTATTAATATTATTTAAGACTCAGTTTCCCTTTGAAAGTGTTGTTTGTTATTGTTGCATGTGCATATGCCCAGACTGCTTAACCTTTGCCTGCTTTAAGTTGGTTGCTTGGGCTGCTTTTGTACTTACTACCATGCTGACTCTTTGTGATATACGTTTCCTCCTACCCCCCTCCACTCTTTTGAGGTATCCAAACCCCAAATTTTCAACGTCAAGCCATACAACTTTCCAGCCCCATGCCCAACAGATTTTCAGCATCGTATCCTACCAATGTCCAACACAATTCCCCACAAATTATCATACTATGCACATCATGCCCTACTCAAATTCCCAGCACCGTACATACTTACCATACACAACCAATTTTCAACACAAAGCCCCACAAATTTTCACACTATACACATCACACCCTGCAAATGTCCAGCAACATGCCCTTCAAATTGCTAGCACAATTATATGTCATGCCCTGCAAATTTCCTTACAAATATCCAGCAACATACCCTACAAATTTCCAGCATCATGGTTTTACGGAAGTCTTGTGATGTTACTTTCTTTGTCTGTTCCAAAACAAGGATTCCCCTTGTTTAGTCTGCCCCCATGGTTTTATGGAAAAAAAAAATCTGAAATTATGCAGACTGAGCCCAAAAATGAGAAATTATGCGATTCTGTTTATTTTAAAAAAGAATGAGAAAGGAAAATAATCTGAAATTATGCAAAGAATGATCAAATTTTGCTAAATTATGCGGGGTGCATAAAACCACGGGGCCAGTTTAGGGGAGTTTCTTTATGACAAAAAACAGTGAGTACTTCTCCATATCACCTGTGGAGAGTGTGATTCAGTTTGAGCCCTCTGTGTGTGGGCAGAATCTGTCGAAAGTCAAGCCTTAAGGATCCTGTGAATATATGTTGTTGTTGTTATCGATCCAGCAACATCTGGGCTCTCGCCCTTCTGTCCAATGCCATGTAGTGATAAGTGCAGGTTTGCTGCAGTTGCTGTAATGTTCCGTAGAGTGTGTTGTCGAAGTTAGGTCTCGGAGGGAGAAGTCATTTAGGGCTGTACAGTGGAAAAGGTGATGTTCCACTGTCTCATATGCATAGTCACACAAAGGACACATTGGGGGAAGTTCTGGTTTTATTCTGTTCAAGTGAAAGTTGAGCTGTATATGTTCTGTTCGTAGGCGGAAGATCGTGGTCTGTTTCTTTCTCTGTAGGTGGTTGATATTGTCATTTCGTTTTGTTGTAGTCATATGTTTGAAAACTGCTCTGCCTGTCTTTCCCAAGGCCCATCTGTTCATCCAGTCTTGTTTGCTGTTGCTTTTAATGATTTGTTTTGCAGTGTGGTATGAAGTTGGAATGTTGGGTTGTTCCTGTCTAGATCCCCTTTTGGCGAGTGTGTCTGCTCTGTCATTTCCAGGTATGTTTGAGTGTCCGGGAATCCACTGCATCACCAGGTTGACGCCACAGAATGTTATCAGATGATGGGAGCCAAACAGTATATGTGTCAAGTCTTCGTTTAGATGGTGATCATTTTCTATTTCTTGCAAGACTGATAGTGAGTCAGTGAAGATCACTATACTCTGGCTTTTGTTTGGATGAGTGTCAAAAACTGTGCGGAGATGGTATAGTGCTGTTTCAATTGCTATCATTTCTGCGTCGTAGTTGTTGCATTTCTCTCCACAGGCTGCAGAGATCTCATTGGAACTTCCATCTGGGTACTGTATTAGTATTCCATATCCGGCTTTGGTTGTGCCTTTGAATGCTGAGCCGTCTGTATAGACGTGTATCCAGTCATCTGAATAGCTGTCGATTGTTTGGTGTGAAGAAAGCATCAACTTCACTGGGTCTGAAGATTTTGTGCTATTGTCTCTGAGAGAAGTTTTAATGATTGGTTTTTCCATAGAAATGTGGGGAGGGATGTTTTGGTTGACTCTTTTGGTTTCTCTTCTGTTTTGTGGTAGGTGGTGGCTCTCCATTAGTTCTGTGATGCGATGCATGACTGATTTTTGTTGAAGTCGTTTCTTTGGTTTCCATGTTTCTACTAATTTCCTGTTTTGGTGGTTGGGGCACATTCTTTTGGTTCTTTCATGAAGCTCCAAAACTGCTTTATCTCTGCGTATTCCCAGGGGTTCAACATTTGACAGAATTTCACATGCGGCAGTAGGTGTAGATCTCATGCCACCATTAATGAAACGAAGGGCATTATTTTGGACCTTGTCAAGGGTATTGCAAGTAGTTGCACTACACATAGTGAGTAGGCTATTGCTGTATTCCAGGGAAGATCGGACATAACCAAGGTATAGAGCTCTCAGAGTTTGTTTGTCTGATCCCCATGAACTGCTCACAAGTTTCTTTAAAAGTTGGAGTCTTCTTTTCGCCTTGTTCTTTATGCTCTCCACTTGGCTTTTCATTGTTAGACTTTGGTCAAGTTTGACTCCTAGATACGTTGGTTGTTCTTCTTTGGGGAGATTTTCATTTCCTATCTTCAGTTGGAGTTTTTCTTTCGCTATTTTATGGCTCTTTGTAAAGATGGTGTATACTGTTTTCGAGCAGTTTATTTTGAGCTTCCATTTCTGACAGTAATTGTGGAGCCTCTCGAGGTCTTCATTTAATTTTCCTGCTCCTACTACCGTGCTGCGATGTGTCTGCCAGAGAGCAAGATCATCAGCGTAGAGAGTCTTTTCTGATTTCAGCACGTTCGTCACATCATTAATGAAGATCAGGAAAAAAGTGCAACTCAGACAGGAACCTTGGGCATTGTTCACCTTTGATTCGATGTTTCGATCCGCAAGGAAAAACTTGATCCATTTATAAAGTTTCCCGTGTATCCCGAGGTCCATCATTTTCATGAGTAGGCCTTTTCTCCACACTCTTGTCATACGCCTGTTGGAGATCTACAAAGATGGCAACAGTGTGTTTAGTCTCCTGGAAACCATCCTGGATGTCTTGACTTAGTTTGATAAGTTGGTCTTCTGTGTTGCTGCCTTTTCTAAAGCCTGCTTGGTGTGGGTTCAAGCTGTTGGAGTTTTCCAGGTACCAGTAAAGGCAGTTGTTCACCATTCTTTCGGCAAGCTTACCAATACATGTTGTTAGTGATATAGGTCGGTAGCTCTTCGCTTCTCCAGGTGGTTTCCCCTTCTTCAGGAGCGGTATGATCTGGGCGATCCTCCATGCCTTTGGTATTCCGCTCGTTCTCCACGTGGTATTTACTAAGCGGTGTATGACATCTTTTCCTTTATCACCAAGGTTGCACAGCATTTCGTTGTGTATTTTGTCTGGTCCTGGGGCTTTCTTTTGCTTTAATTTTTTGAGGGCCTGTCCAAGTTCCATCATGCTGAAATCCTCCTCAAAAAGGGTGTTGTTCACGGTAGGGACTTTTTCTTCATGTGTGAATATATAAAAAACAAAGTAGTAACGTCTCTTGTAAAATCCAGAAAAAAATGTCAATAATGTGTTTTCTGGTGTCAAGTCACTTTTCTTTGATAAGTTGCAATCCTTTCTCTGTTGCTGCAACTTAAGATAAGATAAGATAAGATACATCTTTATTGTCCAGATGCTGGCACATTGGTTTGGTGTTTCACCACATGTGCACACACACACACACGCACGCACACACACACACACACACACACACACACACACACGCACACACACATACACATACACACACAAACACACACACACACACACACAAATGTACACACACACAGGCTTACAATCACATGCATAATATAAATGAGCAGCAATATAAACAATAATAATCTTAAGCTAGATACACCTTCAATGTTTTTTCTGATGCATGCTCTAAGGTCGTAAGTATACTTATACAAGATGGTTAAGATGGAAGCATTTTGATGGATGATGGTAAAAATGACCTTCTATATCTTTCTTTGTTACAGATCAGAAGCCTAGGTCTTTTACTTCTGACTGATGTTTTTATTTGAGAGAACAAGGGATGTTTATTGTCTAAAAAGATGGAATTAATTTTTTTAGTTCAAGCTGTTATGTACAATTCATCCAAGTAGGGGAATGTAGATGTTGAAATTTTACATGCGTCCCGTATTAGTCCATTTAATTTTTCTTTATCTTGTTGTCTTGTGTTCCCGGCCCATGCTGTTATACAAAAATTGATCATACTTTCCAACTTGCTTTGGACAAAGGTTGTGTCCGGGACAGTATCAGCTTATTGATTTTGTGGTCTTTGAATCGACATTATCCTGAAGTCAGTTTTTTGTGAACATATAGTTTTGGTATGTCAGTGTGTGTTATTTAACTTGTGGGCAGAAAGTGCATATTTTCCACCAGCATGGCTACTTCGAACCAGAAACGGACGTATAGATTTGACACATACTACTTTACTTTACTTTATTTTTCCGATCCAGCGGCCATTTGGGTTCTAGCCCTTCGGTCTGTCGATATGGCAAAGAATTGACAGGTTTTAATCAGCTGTGCTTTGTCGCTGTATAGAGTGTTTCCAATGTCTGGGGAGGCAGGTAGGTAGGTGCTACGCAGGTCACAAAGTGCTGGGCAGTTAAAGAGGTGGTGTGGTACTGTTTCATCCTGGCAGTCGCACAACAGGCAGTCGGGTGTGGTATCCTTGTGGATCCTATTAAGGTAGGAGTTTAGTGGTATGTGTTGTGTTCACAGGCGAAATATCGTGACTTGTTCTCTTCTACTCAGGGAATTTATTGCATCTTTAGAGTTGGGGGCTGTCATTCATGTGTGCAAATACAGTTCTTCCAGTTTTGCCCATTGCCCGTCCATTCAGCCACTGTTCCCTGGTGTTGCATTTGATGATGTTCTTGGCTGTCTGTTGTGATACTGGGTTGTGAGGTTGTGTCTGTGATGCTCCCTTCTTGGCAAGGGTGTCTGCTCTGTCGTTTCCTGGGATGTTGCTGTGGCCAGGTATCCACTGTAGTGTCAGGTCGACGGCATAGGTCTGTATGAACGTATTGATTGTTTGAGCCACGGATAGGCAGGCTGGGCTTTCGAAATTCATGTTTTCCAGAGCTTGGAGTACTGACTTTCCATCTGTGAAGATAATAGACATTATCCTGAAGTAAGTTTTTTGTGAACATATAGTTTTGGTATGTCAGTGTTTGTTATTTAACTTGTGGGCAGAAAGTGCATGTTTTCCACCAGCATGGCTACTTCGAACCAGAAACGGACATATAGATTTGACACATACACATACAGGATAGATATTTAGGTGTATTTGGGCCATGAGAACTCATCAGAAGCTTCTGTATCATTGATTCCCCAGAGTGTTTTGTTTTGTTTCCCTTTGTTGTTTACAATCCTTGTCTAGAGCAGCGGAGGGTGGATGATGGAAGCCACTTGTCGGCCAAACTTCTTTTCTCCCTCTATTGTTTCTGCCAGTGTTGTTTTCTCGCTCAGATTCCAGTGCCACTGACTGTAGTGTCTTTAGACCGTTCCCAAAGGGGGGATATTTCTCGTTCAAGCACAGTAGAATTGTAAATGGGCTGATTCATCATGTCACGCTCATAACTGTGCCTGATCTACAACAGGGAACTGCTGCTTTTTCTTTCCAAATCCCTTCTTTTTTCTTTTTCCTCTACTTCTTTTGTATGTTTGTCACACTCTTGTGACCTGCTACTTCCGGGGTGCCTTGATGGTTGAAGCAGACCTTGTGCTGTTGAAGCTAGAGAGGTGAGCAGAGTAAGTCTGATTCCCTGTAAAGACTTCTCTGTTGACACCCACACCATGGCGCTCATATGACCTTATGCAGTTGCGAGCGCCGTAAAACCCTCTACTAAATAAAAAATCATGAGATTCCATTACTCATTTTTTTTTTGGCATGCTTCTCATAATACAGAGCCAAGACAAGCATTCCTCTGTTGACTGTGGGTGGTTGAAGGGTGCCAGTGGGAGGTCCTACTTCTTTTCTTTCCTTCAATTATTTCTGTCGTCTGTCTGTCTTATTTTTTTCCAGCACTAAATGGCCATTATTGTGTTGATTTGCTTCTTTTTTACTTGACAACAACAACTCCATTGACTTTTTTCTCATTAACAGTCGTATTAACTCAAGAGGAGGAGAAGGAGATGACAAAGATATCTGAAGAATTGGCGGTAAAGCTGAAACTTGACCAGGATTTGAAAGTACTTGATAACATGAAGAAGGAGGATAAAGATGCAGTTATGGTGGAGTTGGTCAGCCAATTTTGTGAAATTGTCGGTTTGGACTCATCATTACCTGAAAACGACAGGCAGGCCAGGACGTACTTGAGCGCAACGGAATGGAAGACCGACCTTGCTGTGCTTGCCTATTTTGAAGAATCGTAAGAAGATAATAGACATTATCCTGAAGTAAGTTTTTTGTGAACATATAGTTTTGGTATGTCAGTGTTTGTTATTTAACTTGTGGGCAGAAAGTGCATGTTTTCCACCAGCATGGCTACTTCGAACCAGAAACGGACATATAGATTTGACACATACACATACAGGATAGATATTTAGGTGTATTTGGGCCATGAGAACTCATCAGAAGCTTCTGTATCATTGATTCCCCAGAGTGTTTTGTTTTGTTTCCCTTTGTTGTTTACAATCCTTGTCTAGAGCAGCGGAGGGTGGATGATGGAAGCCACTTGTCGGCCAAACTTCTTTTCTCCCTCTATTGTTTCTGCCAGTGTTGTTTTCTCGCTCAGATTCCAGTGCCACTGACTGTAGTGTCTTTAGACCGTTCCCAAAGGGGGGATATTTCTCGTTCAAGCACAGTAGAATTGTAAATGGGCTGATTCATCATGTCACGCTCATAACTGTGCCTGATCTACAACAGGGAACTGCTGCTTTTTCTTTCCAAATCCCTTCTTTTTTCTTTTTCCTCTACTTCTTTTGTATGTTTGTCACACTCTTGTGACCTGCTACTTCCGGGGTGCCTTGATGGTTGAAGCAGACCTTGTGCTGTTGAAGCTAGAGAGGTGAGCAGAGTAAGTCTGATTCCCTGTAAAGACTTCTCTGTTGACACCCACACCATGGCGCTCATATGACCTTATGCAGTTGCGAGCGCCGTAAAACCCTCTACTAAATAAAAAATAATGAGATTCCATTACTCATTTTTTTTTTGGCATGCTTCTCATAATACAGAGCCAAGACAAGCATTCCTCTGTTGACTGTGGGTGGTTGAAGGGTGCCAGTGGGAGGTCCTACTTCTTTTCTTTCCTTCAATTATTTCTGTCGTCTGTCTGTCTTATTTTTTTCCAGCACTAAATGGCCATTATTGTGTTGATTTGCTTCTTTTTTACTTGACAACAACAACTCCATTGACTTTTTTCTCATTAACAGTCGTATTAACTCAAGAGGAGGAGAAGGAGATGACAAAGATATCTGAAGAATTGGCGGTAAAGCTGAAACTTGACCAGGATTTGAAAGTACTTGATAACATGAAGAAGGAGGATAAAGATGCAGTTATGGTGGAGTTGGTCAGCCAATTTTGTGAAATTGTCGGTTTGGACTCATCATTACCTGAAAACGACAGGCAGGCCAGGACGTACTTGAGCGCAACGGAATGGAAGACCGACCTTGCTGTGCTTGCCTATTTTGAAGAATCGTAAGTAGTTTTTATAGGTTACATTTGTGAAACGTGCTGACAAAAAGAGTTACTTCTCGGATTCAGGCCTTAAGGAAACAGATACATCACACTTATAGGTGAAGTTTTTACAATTTATAGGTATGAAATATAAGGAGTGTTATACTTAAAGAATATGGCATCTATAGAAAATTTACAAATTTGACCCTATAGTGTCAATTTTTGGTCAATATCTCGATTTGTGGACTGCGAGAAGTAACTCATTTTGTCAGCACGCCTCACATTTTGTAGATTGAGGTTAGAAATTCTGCTTATCAATCCTCAGCCTGGAGTCTGACAGGCAGGCAGTTGCTGTCCACTGACAAAATGCCTATTGTTGATACAATCTGAGAGGCATCATGGCGAAATCAGGCTCTCGTCAAAATATTGATATCAAAGATATCGGCATTTTTCGTCCAGTTTGACCATTTTTTTCGAACTTTTGTTTTTGACAATTTTTTTCTAATTTTTGTTTTTGACAATTTTTTTCTAATTTTTGTTTTTTGGCTCAACATCTTTTATGTCCATTTAAAAACATATTTCTGTATGGGTTTTAATGAGAAACATTGATTAAATGCTCAACAAATGTAAATTTTTTATTTCGAAAGACTCTTAAGCCTTGAAAATCACCAAACTTTGGCGGCCATTTTCTCACTAATTTTATCTCTGAAACCAGGCGACCCCCACCTCCTTCAATGGCAAATATCTCCACTTCTATTCCAGATAGGCATGTATTTTTTTCATCAATAGATGGTCAAATGCTTTAAGATGATACAAATAACTCCAGATGTCCAAAAATGGAAGGGCGCCTGATTCTACCACATCATGACACATATATGTATTGTTGTCTACATGTCCACTGACAAAATACCTATTGCTGATGTAGTGCAGTATATGTGAGGCAGCGTGGTGAAATCAGACGCTCGTCAAAATAATGAAAGTAAAGAAACTGACATTTTTCCACTGATCTGGTGATTTTTAAAGCAATTTGGTTTTTTTGTTCAATGCCTTATATATTTATTATCGAACCCATTTCAGTGTGAGTTAATATGAAAAACGTTGATTAAAGGCACAAAAAATGTAAATTGTCAGTTTCCACGGACTCTTGAGGCTTTGTAAATACCAAATTTTGGCGGCCATTTCCTCACTAATTTTACTTCTGAAACCAGGTGACCCTCATCTTATTCAATCGCAAATATACTCGAGATAAATGGGTAATTCTTGCATCAGAAGCAAGGCAAATAAACAGGCTTTATGGCAATACCAATAACTCCACATCCTCAAAAACTGACAAGCGCCTGATTCCACCGCGTCGTGACTCACATGTTGTTGTCTACTTGTCCACTCACAAAATTACATTTGTTTGCTAAAAAGTTGTGTTGCTGTGTAGAGCCTAGCCTAGCACACGGAAACTTTAGATTCCATAGACCAGCGCACAGTTCATTACGTAGATCTACATCAAGACTAGTTTATCATTGTAATAACTGTAATCTGTAACCAATCTGTAATCTGTAATCAATAACATTGTAATCTCTTGACATAATAATATGATTCTGTTTACCTGTCCATCGTTAACATAACAAAATGCCGTCTACCTGTCTACTCATCATCATCATCATTGCCTTTCTCACCCTGCACCAGGGTATATGCCACGGACAAACACCCTCCACATTTCTCTATCCTGGGCTAGCCTCGTGATGTTATTCCCGGTGAGACTTGTTCGACAGAGAAGGTTTCGGGTCAGAAGAGTCCTTTCGGCTTTGTCCGCTGTCCTTCATTGTTCCTGCTGATGCAGAAGCTCCTCCGTCTCCCAAGATCGAAAAATAAAAAGTTGTGTTTGTCCGTGTTTCTGTAACTTACTGTTTTTTACTGGGTTGGGTAGTTGGCCCTCCGCAAACTGGCACTTTTCGGGCGACCAGACTTATGCACTTTTAGTCGCCTCTTACGACACGCAGTATCATGACAGGTGTATTCTTTGCTCCCCCGTAGTAAAACTACGGGGCCCCCCACCAGTAGGGGAGACCTGTCTACTCACAAAATGACTATTGTTGACATAACACAAAGTCCTCTACCTGTCTACCATTTCAAGAAACAGCTGAATATATCGCCAACCTCCCACGGTATTGGAGCAGATGAGTCATAGTATAGCTTTGTTAAAAACCCATAGCCTTCCATTAAATAACAATCTCTATCTGTGGAAATTAACTAATTCGCCCTTATGTGAGAGGTGTAACTCTCATGAAATTGAAGATGAATTTCACTATATTTTCTATTGTTCACACTTTGTTTGCTCATCAAAGGAAATTGTTAATTCCTCCCAGCCTGACTCGGCCCTGTGACAGAAATATGCAATGTTTGACCCATGATAAGAGATATGTGCCCAACCTGTACTTATTCATTATGGAAACTTCACTTATCAAATGAGTGTTTTGTGTGATGTGATGTGGGCCAATGGCCTTAAACACTGAATATACTTGCTTACTACCCGTCCACCAACAAAATGACTATTGTTGATCTAATATGAGCATCTGCCTGTCCAGGGAACAACTATTGTTGACATAATGCCTGTCTAATGCATTTTGCCTCTACCCACAGACGATCTGACTATTGTTGATGTAATTATTATATTATTTACTACCTCTGTACCGACTAACTACAGTGGAACTCGGATTCAACGAGAACTCAGATTCAACGAGAGGAGATGGATTCCCCGTTTTTCTTCTTCTTTAAAATCAATAAAAATAACCCGGATTTAACGAGCTCTTAAATCAGCAAGCTCGGATTCTACGAGGTTGCTTCCAGGATGAACAGCCCCCCGCTGACATGGATTTACTTATTTTTCTCCCACAACAAACTTTATCTATTCCTGGAAACCATCCATTGCACCTGCTTCGTGAACCATTATTCACTTTCCCGATTGCATACGACCAATCACGGCCTTCTTTCATACCACACATGCGTTGTTGGCTCGCGTGTTTCGGTGTCGGATAGGGGGCCTGCACCCGTGTGACTGTGTGCGTGTCAGGGGGCACCAGCAGTCCGGGCTTGGAACTTCGCAGAGATACAAACGCGTCACAGTCTTTTTTCCCCCGGCAACTGATCACTATTACAATGATAAACTAGTGTTGACATAGATCTACGTAATGAATTGTGCGCTGTCTACGAAATCTAAAGTTGCCGTATGCTAGGATAGGCTCTACCCTGCAACTGCAACACAACTTTTTAGCAAACAATCGAGATGACTAAAGCGTGCATTTGAACGAATCAGTCTTTTTTTTTTGGCACAGCTCGTATGCTGGCATTTCAGGCACCACTTGTTACTTCTCTTTATACATTACCTGCTACACAAAACCTCATGTTTGCTATAACGAACACCTGGAGTCAAAGAGATTTTAGGTCAGGCCCGGCGACCTTGTTGAATCCGAATTCCACTGTACCAGCATCTGTGGTGTAGTGGTTAGGTACGTCCATGTCTCCTGCAGGAGAACTGAATTCGATTCCCAAGTGGAGAGAATTTTTATCAAGTACCTCTAGCTGTCTTTCTGCTGGGATGTTGTATCCCTCTCGGCCCTGGTTTGCCCTGACAGGCTGGGTCGAAAGCCCGCCTCCTAAATGATCTAAATTGTGTCGATTGAGCCCCCCCCGCCCCCCAAAAAAAGCAGCTGATAAATTAACATATTTGCTATGTAAATTAATATGTAATTTGTCTGTCCACAGATATGGCATCTCCTGAAGACAGTTCTGCTTTCTCAAGATTGTGTGATAAAAGAGAACAGCCACCATTGATCCTCTTATGACTAGAAAAGTGCACCGATTACTGTTGGGTCTTTGTCTTAGTCTTAGTCAGGTTTGCTAATGTTTGAAGGTTTGGAATGAACTCCACTAGATTGTTGTCTGTTGGTGTAATAGGTAGCCTACAAGTTTTGTTGGGGGGTTTTTGTGTGAGTGTTTTTTGTTGTTGTTGTTTTTTTGGGTGGGGATGGGTTGAGGTTTGTTTGCTTTTTTTAAGGGGGAGGGGGGGGGGGGGGGGGGAGAAGAAGAAGAGATGATGATTACTAATTATATTCTCAGAAAGAATTTTGTTTGTTTTTCTTTGAAAAGGCAAAAGGTTCATGGGTTTACTTTGTCATTGTAAAGATTGACCACCATGTCCGACACTGTAAGGTTATTTAACCCTATCTGTACGCCCTGGGGTCATTTTGTGCCCCTGGGTTGTTTTTTTCACATTTTAGAATACTTCTAGTTCGGAGATCTCTTTGAAACTTTCAGTATTTCTCAAAAAATCATTTTGACAGACGGCTACGCAAAGCGCACAGATCGGATTAACAGGTAAATTTCCTCTTTGAAAGTGGTGGCACAGAGTTCCCCACATCATATGGATACGATAGTAAAACACGACGTACAGATAGGGTTAAGCGGTGGGACCCACGAACTTAAGGTCCATCTCTGATAGGACAGGGCCAAATAGACGAAGAGCCTTAAAAACTCTCCAAAAAAGCATTAAAAAATTCAGAACACCCATTGGGGATTCAAGCCAGGGCCATCCACTCCATAGTCAAGCATGACACCAAGCTAACGGTGCCCCCTGGTTTACTTTGGACTAAAGTCTAAAAATGCTTCATCGTAATAATCACTTCTGCTAGATCATTAAAATTTGATCAGTTTCTCTTTTTAAAATAATGAGACAGATGTCATCTCCGTAGATTAGTCGCTACCCTAGAATTACAAAGTTCTATCTGCTCAGTACCTAGTTTTGAGAAATTGGCCGAAAAAAATTTTTTGAGTTTCACAACTTGTCAAGCTTGATATCAAAAGATCACAACTATTTGAATATCTTGATAACGACTCCGAATAATCTTACAATTTTAATAGCACTGATAAAATATTGGGTTTCTGACCTGATGCCCATGGTCTTAATTACTCTTAGTTTAGTTTTATTAGAGGTTTTTTCAGCGCTCGCAACTGCATAAGGTCATGTGAGTCGTGAGCGCCAGAAGATTAGAGGTGTTACAAGAGAGTAACAAACATAAAAAAAGAAGGAAGGGAAGATAAGGACGATAGATGTTTCATAGGAAAGAAGAAGCAAACCACACCAGAGCACCCGCCAACCACCCACCTTAATTACTCAAAAGGGCCAAAAATGTCAGAAGTTTGTAATTCCAAGGTAGCGTAGTTTCTTCCTCAGTCCTGTCCCCTTTGTTCTGCCCTAAATCTCTCCTTGCAATCTTCCGACTTTTAAGTTATATATAATTAACAGAGTTCAGTGACTGCTGAACTATATGGCAAGGTTTTGCTTGAGGAAGCCATTTAGAGAGCATGTAACGCCTGATTTAATAAAGCTTTACTCAATGAGGCGTATTTTGTGTAGTGGTTAGGTCTGTCCCCGTGGTTTTATGCACCCTGCATAATTTTGCAAAATTTTATCATTTTTTGCATAATTTCTTATTATTTTCCTTTATCATTCTTTGTTAAAATTAACAGAATTGCATAATTTCACATTTTTGGGTTCAGTTTTACATAATTTCAGAATTTTTCTTTCATAAAACGATGGGGACAGTTAGGTGCTTCTCTGTCGTAGGCAGAGGACACTAGTTTGAGTCCTGCTTGGGAAGGAGTAAGTATCTAGACTAAGTAAATGTTATATATTATTATTATCTGTCTTTCTGCTCGGACATTGTATTTTCTCAGCCCTTGGAGACAGGGTCAAAGCTCACCCCTTAAATGTTCTAAATTGTGTTGGTGGAAGTGTAAAAAAACATTTTTTTTTTAAATTGAGCTTTCAAATGGGTATCTTGAATACTTGCATACACATACAGTCGCACATGAATATAGCGGGACCATCCCTACAGCTGGACCTTATAAGAATCCCCTTTTTTTGTCGATGAGATCAAGGCAAAGGGGGTCTTTACCCTCCGAAAAGAGGTTAGGGGGGGGGGGCTGTAGGTGCGCTCCAAACAGGCAGTCAGCGGTGTGGCATTGTGATTGGCTGGTCCAGTGATGAATGAGGTGGGGCAGAGAGAGATGGTGCGGAGAGACGTGTTACGTGAGTCACTCCAAAAGCAATGTGCCGTAGGCTAGGCAAAAAAGAAAGTAAACGAAGAGAAGAGGAGTGTGTAGTGTGTGTGTGGGGGGGGGGGGGGGGGCAATTCCACTTTGCATTCCTACATGTATATAGTGGGAACTTACCTACAGAAAGATTGTTCTTCTGGAACTAAAAGTCCCGCTATAGCCATGTTCTACTGTATTATAAAACTAATGCTGTTTTTAAAAAGGTTCTGGTAATTAAAGTATCACTGTCTAATACTTAGCCAACATAGTCAATTTAGATGTCTCCTCACTGCAAACTGATATTTGATAATTAAAATAATATGTTAAAATCATTGTGTAGTACTTGATCTTGTAGAGGTAGCCTATGTGATCATTTTTGGGGAAGCATTTCCTTGTTATGCTCCCATACTTTTGAATTTTTTATTAATGTACTTTTCTGGTACATGGATGTACATTAGCTTGTCCTTGCATTCATGTGACAGTATTTGCTTGTCTGTACACACAAGTGCTGATATCATTCAGTCCTTTTGAGTTAAGTGAAAGGTTGAGATCTACTTATGTTCATACTGTACAACTATATATCATGATGTATGAGAGTGTATGTGTGAGGGAGTATGTGTGAGGGCGCACGTGCCCATCAGATATCATAATAATATTACAGTGGGTGCCGCATTCAACGAGGTCACATTCAATGAGAAGCCGGCTCCAACGAGGCAATCTTTAATCCCCTTTTTTTCCCCTCTATATCTCTTTGTAAATGTACGTCGGCTCCAACGAGGTTGCAAACAGACCAAAGTCGCTTTCAATGAGGTCGCGATAATAAAAAAAAGCAATTAGTGGCCCCAAAAGCGAAGACTTTTTCTCCTTTCTCTCCTTCTCACGCGAAGCACAAGGCCCATCACAGATTCCTAACACATTGTATTGCAAGAACTAGCCTGCCTTCTAATTTGGGCCCCAAAGCCAAGAGGATGGGCGAGGGTTAGCCTATGGTAGGGATGGGAGGGGGTGGGTGGGAACGCAATGAGGGCTGTGTGAAACTGTATGAACTCTGGATGGGTAGGTCTAGATTACTCTTGACCGACACCTTCATTTCTTTTCAATTTTCTTTTCTTCCCCTGATCAGAAAATCCAAGCTCCCGCATTTACTTTATGTAGATCTAAGCCTAGATGTGAGAGGGTATGTTTCCACACGAGAAGTGTTCAGGAAAAAATATTTTTTAAATGCAGAAATGACGGTCAGAACACAGCTCAAACACGTGCACACTGATGCTATTTGATATTTTCGTCATCAGGGGGAACAACTGTTTTAATAACTGGTATTGGAACATCCTATAGATCTGATATAATAACTTGTCTCCTTTCTTTACTTTAACCTTAGTCACGTTCAATGAGAGGTCGGATCCAAGGAGGACAACAACGTTGAATGCGACACCCACTGTACAAGATTTTCTGGAATTTAATCTTTTATTAAAAAGAATAAAGTCTTTACTATTTCAACAATAACATAACGTTTTTACCTTTTCATGTTTCAAAACTCAAGATTTGGTCATGTCGGTGACAAAGAATGTGGACCCCGACCATTCGTCGTCTCTGAACTATTTTGTCCAAAGTAGTTCCTCTTTACTTAATTAAGTACACTATGGACAAAATAGTTCTGAGGCAACACATTGTCAGACTGTACACAGAAAGTTAATAGAACAGGGTTTTACCGCGCTCGTAACTGCATAAGGTCATATGAGCGCCAAGGGGTGGGTGTCAACAGAGAAGTCCTTACAGGGAATCAGACTTACTCTGCTCACCTCTCCAGCTTCAACAGCACAAAGTCTGCTTCGACTATCAAGAGACACCGGAAATAGCGGGTCACAAGAGAGTGATAAACATACAAAAGAAGTAGAGGAAAATGACAATAGTAAGGATTAGGAGAGAAAAAGCAGCAGTTCCCTGTTGCAGATCAGGCACAGTTATGAGCGTGACATGATGAATCAGCCCATTTACAATTCTACAGTGCTTGAACAAGAAATGTCCCCCCTTTGGGAATGGCCTAAAGACACAACAGTCAGTGGCACTGCCCCGGGGGGGTGTAGACAGAAAGGACCTAGGCGAAAGAAAGTGAAAAAAAAAAGACCCCACTAAGAGCTAAACCTCCCCTCTTCTCTAACCAGCTTTCCACCAAGTCTGAGCAAAGATCCAAAGACATACTGCTCTTCCTTTTCATTAGTGACAGAATAGCTAGTTTGGCAAGGGACCTCTCAATGCCTTAAAGATGACCATATACAGTCCAGCAAGCACACAGCCATCACGGACATAGGGAAACATTACATACCAAACTGATTTTCATGTCCCGACTTATACATGTATATTATTATCTGTATTTTAAACACATTGATAATGAAATTCATATATTATGTGTAACGAAAAGATTACCGCTTCCCGTCGATTTTGCTCTGTGCTTGCCAAACTGTATATAAAGCATCCTCTAACCCTATTAGAAGAAAAGGACTTGAAAAGATAATATTAATGTACAAGTTAATGTGTTTCTTTCCACTGTCTGTTTTATAAAACCGTCACACCATATTCAAACAACACTAGTTTTGCCTTTCTCTCTTCAAACACAGAACAAAATGCAACACATGATCATTGTAACCAAATAATTCAAATATATTTCATAGTCTGCACCGCATCTCCATTTCACGGGTTGCTTTTTCAGTCCCACAGGCTTGAGTCTATAATACAATAACAACACAGAAGGGGGAAATATGTTTCAGTGGCATATACACACAGTATGTGATTGACAAATAGTATCATTCTCCCACAAGCTTCAGTCTATGATACAATGATAACAAGAGGAAAAGAAAACATTTACAGTGGCATATACAGTCTAGCAAGCACATAGAGAACAGATATTGAGGTCCAGAAATTTTTTCTCATATATATATTCCTTGCATGTATTTAACATGCAAACATAGCGAAATTCGCACAAAGCGAAAACATTTCCGCATGCCGCCAATTTCACTATGTGAGTGCTAGACTGCATATACACTTGATGCCGCTCTTCCAGGATGAGTCCTAGATGACATTTTTGGACTTCCAAATCCCGCTTTTCTGTTGAAAGGAAGGGTCTTTAGTTAGTTTTATAAGGTTTTACGACGCTTGCATTTGCATTAGATCATATGAGCGCCAAGGCAAGGGTCCGAATAATTTTAGAAGGAAATAGACATGTATGTTACAGAGTCAGAAGCCCATACCAACACTGCAAGATTATCGAGGAGGCAGGACTTCCAAATCTTTCACAAAATATCATCCATTGCTGCATAATACAAGTATATTTGCCTGCCAAAGCCAAAGGCCGAATACAGAGTGAATGCCTTATGCGATAAAAAGCTCCTACAAGTTGGCGAGCAGTTGTAATATACATGGACCTTTCAGTGTCTTATACTTATACAATGTCTCACATGTTCTATCTGTGTCAGCAAGACAATGTGAGGAACATAACAAGCCCTTGCTTGCTCTCGCTAGACTGTTATTGTGTAAAGCATGCACTCTGTTTCTGACCAAATATGACCTTGTTGCCATGTTGGTTTCATCCAAACTTTGCAATTCGCCACATCCTGGTAGAGTTACACCACAAAAATATGTTTATCGTAAAAAATAAGTGTATTGAACATACAACGGAATGATTGATATATTATTTGTAAAACAAGGTTTGGTTTCATGAGCTAGCTCATTAGCTTCATAATGAGAACTGAACAAATAGTAATAGCACATGTGTATCATCGATTGCGTCTTTATAGTATCCTTCAAACAGAGAATGAATTAGAAAATTTAACCTGGGTTCAGTTATGTTCAATGTTTTGTAACAACAGGCTTCACACTCACATAATAATGCCTTTTAAATATTTTTTGGAAGATGTCTGCACTACAGGTATTCCATAGACATGTATAGCAGAAAAAAAAGAAGAAAAAAGACATTTCCCTGGTGAAATCAGCATTACACTTGACACAGAGGGACTTGCTGAACTTCAATGTGTTCAGGTGAGGTTCTGAGTACCAGAAGTACACACATGTGTATCTTTCACCCTGATTCATTGTCTAAACCCTTCTTATCTGCTGGGTTTTCAGAGACAAAATACAGTCTAGCAGCATGCACATCGCAAACAGATTTTCAGGTTCTAAATTTTTAAAATATATCTATTATAAACGTATATTCTTCATATTTAAAACATGTCCTTGTACATAGCAGAATTCATACATAACAAAAAGATTTCCTTATGAGTATGCCAGACTAATGCCATGAAAAAGTATCACATTTTTGTTACAAATGCTGAAAACATCTCTACAAACAAGGAAGATTCTTAACCAGCTAAAACTGTCTCTTCCTTCAATGCACACCAAAACATTCTTTCAACCAATCAGCACAGAGGTTTGTTGTTGAGAGCAGATATGGCATTCTCCTAAGATGAAATTTTCCTGCTACTGCAATTAACAAACTCACAAAGACAAGCTTAGTCGTCATTCTAGTCTCGAGGTCAATAAGTCAGTAAATGTGTCACCTTAGTTTGTTAACACAATGTGCTCTCCATGACAGCAAAGGTAATTTCCTGGACCGATATTTTCCCCTCTGTTGGGCAATATTGATAGAATTCGGAGGGGGGGGGGGGGCTCAACATCTTTTAAGTCCACTTAAAAACATATTTCTGTGTGAATTTTATTGAAAAACACTCATCAAAGTCAAAGGCACACAAAAAATGTAAAAATTTTCAGTTTCCACAAACCATACAGCTTTGGAAGCCACCAAACTTGGGAGGCCATTTTCTCGCTAATTTTACACTTGACACTAGGCAACCCAAACTTTCTTAAATCCCAAATATCTTGGCTTCTATTCAAGATAGATGGGTATTCTTTTCATTTAAAGCAAGACAAATAAAAACAAGCTTTAACTTTAAGATGATACCCACTCACTTCACCCAAAAACTGACAAGCTCCTGATTCCACTGTGCCATAAAACATATTATCCTGGTCTTTTCTTGTCACCCATCTGTTTAAGATCACTAAGTAAGTTATTCTTTATCAACCCCTGCCTCTTACGTCTTTTATTTTTCCAGTGAGGGCAAGATGTTCAAGATCTTTACCATTCTTGTTGTTATTAGCACAAACTATGCATTGTATTCCGAGTCCTTAAAACCATCACAAGCACCACAAACCTCGGAACTGACATTCAGAACATTCTGTCGTTTTCTTAACCAAAGACAAAGGCATCAATACACTTGATGAAGGCCTTAACAAAGACTAACCTATCCACCCCATGGGAAAGTTCAGTTTCTTTCAGTATCGTAAAAGGAGCCTAATTATCAAAACCTGTCAAATCCGCTTTCATAATAACCAATTCCAGGGAGTGGTCAAGTTTGTACTTTAAATTTAAAGTGAGTCGGCATTGTGTCAACCATACTTTGCAAGAAAAAGAAAAGGAAAATAGTTATAGCATATTATGTACTGAAAACTGAAAAGAAGAAAATGATCCCATATGAGGGCCCACCAATCACCGACATTTCAATAGGTGAAGTCAATGTAGTAAGTGAGAAAAATTACAAGTTAACAAGTCAATTAACACTATCCGTACGCTCTGGGGTCATTTTGTACCCCTGGGGTCGTATTCTTCACATTTTAGAATACTTTTAGTACAAAGATGTCTTTGAAACTTTCAGAATTTCTCAAAAAGTCATTTTGAAAAGACTGCTATGCAAAGCGTACGGATCGGATTAACGAATAAATTTCCTCTTTGGAAAGTGGTGGCACAGAGTTTCCCACATCGTATTGATACTATACTAAAACACGACGTACAGATAGGGTAAAGTAATTAAAAGTAAAAGAAGATCAAGAAAGATAAATCTAACATATTGTCAATTCTGAAGAAAAAAGAGCAATAACATTTTCCACACTGATTATATTTAGCTAGAGTCAGTATTGATCACATTCACAGGGATGTAGCTAAATATCTGCAGAACTCAATTCAACTCATTTGGAGTCCACTGCGATATAATACATGTATAACAATATCTTGCCAGAACAATAATCACAATCTCAAAGGAATATAGCCAAAAATAGTTTACAAACAACATACGTTACTCATTATTATATACTATAGATACATTATGAAGACAAATTTGTTTGTCTCTCATTTCTTTTCTTTTTTGTTGAAAAGACGTGGGGGTGGGAGAGGGTGGGCTGGGCAGAATGTTTCCCAAAGAAATCTCTCTCTCTCTCTCTCTCTCTCTCTCTCTCTCTTATACTGCGTGTGTATGAATGTGCATGTGTGTGTGTGCGCGTGTGTGAGTGCGTGTATGTGCATAGAGGTACATTTTACATATATAAAAATGCACATCTTGTATACTCACTGAATAACTTTCACGGGAAACAGAGAGAGACAGATGAGACCTTATGATTCCTTTTTAAATAGTTTCACCAAATGAAGTCAGCCCAAGACAGGTCAGTGACTGTTAACCTTTAAATCTGACCCCTGACCCAACGCCTCTCTCACACAGCTGAAGAACCTGTCTCAAGTTTCAGGAACAACCACTCCAACGTTTTCCTCTCTTCTTACAAGATCTCTCCCCCTTGAGATTTGAGGGGATTGATTTATCTTAAAACTGGCAATATTTCAGCTTCCTAACCAGATAACTATAGGACTTTAAAAATAAAATACAAAACATATGGTTTAGGAAGTGACTTAAGATATTAAAATAGTCTTACCTTAGATGAAAAGGAAGGCATTGTGGTGAAATCAGGTGCTCGTCAAAATTATGGAAATAGACGAAATCAGTATTTTTTCAGCCATTGGGCAATTTTCTTCAATTTGATTTTTTCAGCTCAAAAGCTTTTATGTCTATTTCAAATCATATTTCTGTGCGGATTTTACTGAAAAAACGATGATTAAAGGCACATAAAAATGTACATTTGTATTTTCTAAGGACACTCAAAGCTTTGGAAATACACCAAACTTTGGTGGCCATTTTCTCTCTAATTTCACCTCTGACATCAGGCAACCCCTCACCTCCTTCAGTCGCAAATATCTTAACTTCTATTCAAGATAGACGGGTACTTTTTTCAACCAGTGTAAGACAACTAAACAAGCTTTAAGACGATATCAATTTAACTCTTTAAGTTAATATAGCCCAAAAATTGATGAGCGCCCGATTCCATTGCGTCTTGACACAAATTATGAAATCATACCAGTCTGAAGTGCAGAAGTCTGCCCACACCAGCCCTCATTTCCCTGCACCTCATTGTTTGTTTTAGTAGAGGTTTTACGGCGTTCGCAACTGCATAAGGTCATATGAGCGCCAGGAGATTAGAGGTGTTACAAGAGAGTAACAAACATTAAACAGAAGAAGGGGAGATAAGGATGATAGATGTTTCATAGGAAAGAAGAAGCAAACCACACCAGAGAACCCGCCAACCACCCACTCCTGCACCTCAACTGGCAGACTTGTCAAACAGAATCCAAGAAACAGAATAAAATAACATTTTGGCATTCAGTAAAAAAAGCAGGAGTAGCAATACTCTCACATTTTTTGCAGGTATGAAAATAAAAATAAGCTGAGTGCGGGCTGCATTTAAGTACAATGTATGGCAAAGGTTTTTCCGATGCATGAGAGGAACATAGTCGCTGTCAACACATCCCGGAGAAGCTCATCATATTGCACGTGATATGAGGGTGAGAGAAAATACATCAATGTAAAAAATATGGCATAAAATGGTTGCGCATGTTTTTATCTAAAACATTTCTTTCATGTTGTGTCTCAATAAATACATAGAATGCTACATCAATACATCTATTTCGTGTGTGTGTGTGTGTGTGTGAAAGCTAGAAACGGGCGGGAAGCGTTTTTTCCTTCCCGAGCGAGAAGACCGAGAAGCTGACCTACTTCTCACCGGGACCGGTTCCAAGAATTGCTTCTTGTCTCGTGTCCTGAGAAATGCTTTTCATCTCGAGACCAATTTCTCTTCTCGCCCCGCAGTACGGGCAATCCACTTAGCGAGAAGGCCGGTCGTGGCGGGGATCTAAACTAGGCTAGCCCTGTTGTGCAGGAGCAGGCGGTGAAGGAAGGTAGGGAGATCTAGGCCTAGGCCCTGATCAACTCCCCACTTGCCTCGTCTCGCCACCCTCTCCCCTCCCTTTCAGTTTCACACACAGGACGGCACGGTGATGGGTGGCACTGTCTGCATGTCATTTCTCGCCTCTCACTCTCTCTCTCTCGTTACTGTTACTCGTTATGTCAAGCCAACGAGCAGTATCACTTCTCGGTACCGGGCAGTAGTTTAGTGCCCGGGCAGCGACGGGAAGAGCATTTCTCGCGAGAAACGAGTACTCGGCTCGTCTCGTGCCCGCCCCTAGTGAAAGCAGCAAGCAAAGAAAAAGGTCAAAGAATAATTTCACAAAATAAATGGGTAAGAGTTTGTGTACTTTACTTTGTTGTATATTCGTACATTCCCAGCACGGGTACGCTTAGTTTCCCCAGTGGACACATTATATTGATGATGCCATTCATAAAGTGCCCTACACCATGCATATTCGTACATTCCCAGCATAGGTACGGTACGTTTGGTTTCCCCAGTGGAGACATTATATTGATGATGCCATTCATAAAGTGCCCGACGCCTAAAATACAAATTGTTATTTTACAGGAAGGGGGAAGAAAGTCAGATTTCCCCTTTTCACTACTACTGCTGTTCATGGGGTGCGATAGTCTTTTAGATTTAGCCCAATATTTTTACTTGTGGAGTAGAAGCAACTGCTTCTTCATGAACGTTTTTCCCCCACGATGAATAATATACAGAATTTTCTTGTTTTTTTGCTTAAATTGGGAGTGCGAGGGGGGGGGGAAGGGGGAGGATATTAGGTAGGCCAACATGAAATGACATTACCATTATAATAAACGCTTTTCATGCTCCCTACCCTATCTCTTGGCCTAAACCACTTACTGCACACAAAAATGTCAGCCACAGATTTCCCTTCCTATATAATGTTCAGAAGTGCGTGTGAAGTATGTCTCTGACCACATAATGAAGGAAATGTAGCCCAAAGACCATGTTTTCTTGTGTCTTGTGAGACACCAAACTGTTCTGACATTACACACAAGGAAGATGTCAGCTTTACCTACCCTACAGTTGGACACAGTATACGAACTGGTCATTATAAATGTAAAATACCCACTTCAATCTTGTCAAATTTAAGGGACCACACATCCCAGAGATGTATCTGAACATGTAAGTTATTTCTGGAATAAATGCCTGATTTAAAACAAATTATTTAGATGAAAAATATCAGTCTATGTGAAGGAAAATATGAGAATAAATAATATTATAACATTGCTACACATTGTTTGAAATATTGATCACACAACCACACAAACATCCAATACATCTCTGACAACCAATATAACACACGGAGCTCTCAGTACCTCTTATATAATGTTCCCTGAACTTGTGCACTCACAAACACACAAAACATGTAACCACAATCAATACAAAACAGGCAACCACAAACAATACAAAACATATCAAGGCACTCATAACAAACTTACAGCTGCTCAAAAACATAACTAGTTTTTACATCAGATATTACAAAACAAAAATCTATTCAGCTCAGTGTAAATGAACGGTAAGCTTATGTGACCTTTATCTGCATGCTTTTCAACACATCAAGATAATGATGCAGGCACTGCTGAACATATTTCTTTCCATATATTTGACTTTTAATTCTAGAAACTCACAGAAACCATCACGATTCCTCAGTGTCTGATAAGTCAAACTTATCATCTATCGCTTGAAAGTTTAAGCAAGAAAGTCAAATTCTTTTAAGAAAACCACATTAACTCTTTTAGTAATATTCAGTCTAAACACATTGCTGCACTTCACGAGATTTCCGACGTCTGTGAACTAGCTTGGAGACAATTCACAAAAAGTTCACTCAAATTATTGAAACAGAAACTTTAGGATCACAGTATTAAACACTTAAATTGTTTGTAATAATATTATTATCGAACAAAAGGAGTAATTTGTGGCTGAAACAATGAATTACATTTTAAAAATGAGCTCACTCTATTGACAGAAATAATGATATCAAGAACAAGAACAACTCACATCTAAAACTGTAAGGGATTCACAGATATGAGAAAACTTCTAATATACAAAAATGCAGGAATAGGATGGGGGGAAAATGTTGGGCTTGAAGGGAGGGGAGGAGGTGGGAAAGGGGGGGGGAGCGGGAGAGGAGGAGACTGATACTGCCTAAGGCAGAAGTACAAAAGTAAACAATACTCAATAAAGAAAAGAAATATTGTTTCACATCTCTGGCACATTCACTCTCTGGGTTACATAACTTACATATATGACACAGTCACATTCTGCAACTTTCAAACTGAGAAAATCTTCTCTTAAAAAGTTGCGAAAAGGAAAATATCTTAGAATTTAAGACAAATCAGACCAAACCTTCATTCTTCTCGACACATCTCCCGGATCTTTTGAGTTAAATACACTGCTGCAAACAAACTCGGCAAGAATTTGAAGAAATTATCCTATTCTTGTGTGGCAAAACTCAGAAGAAACAGCTATGGCTTCAACTGTCACGTTATTATACTTATACAAGGACGTTGTCTCTTGAGGAAGAAGTATCCAAACCTTACTGGGCTGCATCAACTGAGACATGCCAACATCAAGTACACTCACGATAATATTCTTTTGTTTTAGTTTTAGTAGGAGTTTTACAGCACTTGAAACACAATATGGTCATATAAGTGCCGAAGGTTAGAGGTGTTACAAGAGAGTAACAAACACAAAAAAGAAGGAGGGGAGATAAAGACGATAGATGTTTGATAGGAAAGAAGAAGCAAACCACACCAGAGCACCTGCCAACCAACCACTAATATTCTTCATAAAGAGGGACTTTACGTGATATTTAAAGTACAACACATTAGGAGTTTAAAGAAACTTCTCAAAAAATGACACAATTACCAAGCAACAGCTGGGCGGCCAGAACAGGAACACTGAAAACAACAAATTCTACAGAAGAGAAAAAATTGCAGGGATAGATCAGATAAATCAGAATTGTAGTATTCCACAATTCAATGTGTCAAAGAGTTTCATTGCATAAGTAACATAAAGTAAATCGTAGCAGACAGGTTCCTGTACGGTTTGATCTGCCATTCTAAAAACAATTTTCATTATAATAGAGGGTTTTTCGGCACTCGCAACTGCATAAGGTCATATGAGCGCCAAGGGGTGGGTGTCAACAGAGAAGTCTTTACAGGGAATCAGACTTACTCTGCTCACCTCTCTAGCTTCAACAGCATAAGGTCTGCTTCAACCATCAAGGCACCCCGGAAATAGCAGGTCACAAGAGTGTGACAAACATACAAAAGAAGTAGAGGAAAATGAAAAAAGAAGGGATTAGGAAAGAAAAAGCAGCAGTTCCCTGTTGTAGATCAGGCACAGTTATGAGCGTGACATGAATCAGCCCATTTACAATTCTACTGTGCTTGAACGAGAAATGTCCCCCTTTTGGGAATGGCCTAAAGACACTACAGTCAGTGGCACTGCCCCGGGGATTATTCTAAAAACACCTATTAACAATATCACTATCAACATGTATCACAGGCAATTGTAATCCACAAAGACAGAGCATTCCACAGACACAGGGGACACAACATTATCTTAACACTATCCACCCACACAGCGGGCAGAGCGTGCAACGCTTATCCCCACGGACCAGGATACAGATGCGGTACACGCTATATCACATCGTCGCCGATCGGCGCCCCGTGGGGAAAAGGGACGGCTTCTTACCATCGCCGATCAGCGTCCCCTGGGGGCAAAGTGTTAAAAAAAATAAAGAAAACACGATTTCTTGCATTTATTACATATGTATGTTGTCACAGCATCAGCCCTTTTACATAAATACCACAAGTACTTCTTGATCAGCTGAAGAAAGATATGTTTTCAGTTATACCTCTGGACTTTCTCATCTCCAGTGAATTCAGCACTTTTTAAGGACCCCCGGGGCAAGTGTTGAGTTCCTGCGTGCTGTCGGCACCGCTGATCGTTTATGACGCCACAGCGCCAGAAGAGAGAGAGAGAGAGAGATCTCCAGTGAAAATGCTTCAGCAAAGAAGAAAGCAGTATACATTCTTGCAAAACTACTTTGTGACAAAGCCGTGACTGTGACAGTTTTATCAGTTCTTTTATAACCAATAACTCAAAACTATATTCATTTCAGAGAAGGTGACTATCTCATACAAATGAAAATAATCACACCTAGGCCTGAAATAAATAGAGTATATCTTTCTCTTTCAGCAATAAACATACCCGGAGCAATAAACTTACAAATATACACACTTAACTAACACACACATATATGCATTCAACAACACACTTGTGCACAAATCAACAATTCAAAAATGCACATTTCAAATTTCAAAAGCCCACGTCTCTGAAAAACACGTACTTCAGAAACGCGCTCAACAACACACTCTTAACAACCCAGCAGCAGGTTTAACAACTCACAAACACAGTAGTTCCCATTTCAGAAACACACCTGCACATTCCAAGAACACAATAATCCAAATCTCTAGGAGAGTAATATCACTCGCTCCCCCCCCCCCCCAAAATACACACACACACACACACACGCACACACAGATACACACATACACACAGACACATTTACACACACACAAACACACACACATATACACTCACACACAGATACACACACACACACGCACACACAGATACGCACATACACACACAAACACATTTACACACACACACACACACTTACACACACACAAACACACACACATTTACACACACACACACACATACAGACACATACACTCACACACACACATACACTCACACACTTACACACATACACTCACACACACATACACTCACACACTTACACAAATACACACACACTTACACAAATACACACACTTGTGACACTCGGGTGACCCTGCTGACATCAAACCAAGGACAGTCCATCAGTTTGCCCCCTTGTTCGAGTCCCCATCCGCGCCCTCGATGACCTTCAAATCCTGTGCGGCCGCCCCTGTCTCTTGACCTGCGGCGCATGCCTCATCGCTAAGGCTGGCTGGTTCAACAGACGTCTCATGACCTTGACCTTCCGACAGCTGGTCATCCCGACCGACCGGTGTCTCAGTAGGAGACTCATCGTCTTGACCGTCTGGTTTAGGAGACGTCTCCGTCTTCTCCGAGCTTCTCCAGCTGCTGAACCAGCCAGACACGGCAGATTTTGCCGAGGTCAGCGCTCCGCCTGAGGACACACCACCACGGTACACGACACAGGTGATAACAAAATTTAATGGACCAAAATCATGTCTTGTTTATAGTAAGAGTTTTACAACACTTTCAAACACAATAAGGTCATACAAATGTTGAAGATTAGAGGTTATGAAAGAGGGTAGTTTTTTGTTTTGTTTTGGCTAGTGTTTTACGGTACTTGCAACTGCATAAGGTCATTAGAGCCTGCGGGACACATTAAACATTTTCTAGTTTAGTAGGAATTACTTTTGAATTTTGCTCAGGTAGCATCCGAAGCCTACTCTTATTGATTTTGGACCACCAAGAAATCTATAACGTATGCAACTTGCACACAGGACCTCCAAGATTTATCTCCCTTGTCCAAGAAGGAAAGGTGTTAAGATCTTACCTACCCTAAGATTGGGAAAGAAAGCAGTAAGAAGGAGCCAAGTAGTAGCAAGAGAAAAGCTGCAGATAAGAGTCAGGAACCCAGAGGAAGGGGCAAAGAGAGGGTTGGGGGGGGAGAGAAAGTGGAGTCGAAAGCAGACGAGAAAACATGGTTAGGGAACAGGAAAGGAGATGACAGGAGAAAATTTTAGAGAAGAAAATTGTCCGTCCGTGTCAGGTTTCGAACCCGGGACGTATTGAATGAGAGGCAAACACTGTAACCTCTCCACCACGAGAGCCCCCTACAAACAAGTAACAAACGATAGATGTTAAATAGGAAAGAAAAGGAGCAAACCACACCAGAGCACCTGCCAACCACTCACAAACTATCTAATTGTAACAATCTAATTGAAATATAAAAAGAAAGGCTAAAACAAAGAAACCAGTACCAACAAGTCTCTTTGGACCGCTGGCAAAAGACAAAACACAAGCCAGCCAAGGTAGGTGATGAACTAAACTTACACATTGAATTTCAAAATGTAAAACTGAATTTTTCCTATTCTTAAATTTTAAAAATTTCATCTTCATCCTGCAGGATCAACTGCTGCACATTTGACATGATCTATTCTGAGTCCGCTAGGCCATTCAACTTTTTAAAAAACAGACAACAAACAATATATATACGCACTATCAACATTTTAAAAAATAAACAAAACAAAAAATACATACCAACAACTTTGCCCGTTTGAACCACGTATTTCCCTGTTTGCACAACAGCAGCGTTTATCTTCCGTCCCCGCTCTGAATTTTGGAGGGTACTGGTATATGAAATAAAGTAACAGGAGATACAAAGTTACACTGAATTTTGTAGGGAACAGATATAAAATAGAAAACAGGAGATACAAAGTTACACTCTGAATTTTGTAGGGAACAGATATAAAATAGAAAACAGGAGATACAAAGTTACACTCTGAATTTTGTAGGGAAGAGATATAAAATAGAAAACAGGAGATACAAAGTTACACTCTGAATTTTGTAGGGAACAGATATAAAATAGAAAACAGGAGATACAAAGTTACACTCTGAATTTTGTAGGGAACAGATATAAAATAGAAAACAGGAGATACAAAGTTACACTCTGAATTTTGTAGGGAAGAGATATAAAATAGAAAACAGGAGATACAAAGTTACACTCTGAATTTTGTAGAGAACAGATATAAAATAGAAAACAGGAGATACAAAGTTACACTCTGAATTTTGTAGGGAACAGGTGTAAAATAACAATGGCCATGAAGTTACATACACTTAACATTTTTTAAGGGTACTGAAAGAGGAGTACAAAAGTCCACAAGGTCATACTCCAGTTTTTGAATTACAAGAAACTGTACAGAAGCCTACAACAAATTTTAAAAAGCTTATTCCTAGGTCTAAGGGTAGACTTTGAGGCATCAACAACAACACTTTTGGTCATACAAGAAATCGAAAAAGGTAATCTGCTATAATATCAAAACAAAAAAGGTCCAAGGAAATCAAGCTCACAGCCAGGTGGCTAACCAACAACAAGGATGTTAAACAACTTTAAAAAGAAATCTAATGAATTTAACTGTGAAAAATAAACTCACGGAAGATCAGTGAGTCTAGGTATATGTTGAAACAATTTTCCCCAATGAAATCCAAGATTTACGATTTTAACTCTCCAGTTTTCAGTTCCACGTAATGAAAATATGTCTTATTACACAAATTAAATAAGCAATCAAATTTTAGTTGAATAAACAATATACAATCATGGCCCAAGGTTTCCACTCTTTGAGGAAGCAATATCCGAAAATGGCATGTTCTCTTGTCTAATTATCCAAGACACAACACTGAACAAAATTATAGGAAAAGTCATCACAATCTACTTACTGATTGAACCTCATCCGAACATCTGTCATGTTAAGGTTGCCTTGGAATGGATGTCTGGAAAAAAAAATAATTAAAAAAATAAAAATACACATCATCCTTTCATTTAGAGTAACTCAGAAATTCGACAACATTATAAACCAAGAAAAAACACAAATATAACCCTGTTTTTACACTCATATTTTTTCATTTTGAGAATAGCTTTTAATGAACACACTATTTCAGTTGTCTTTGATCCGTATTTTCATTAGTTTTTCTTTCTTTGCACAGCCTTCAATTTCGGCTAAAAGGAGAGAGAGAGAAAATTTGTTAAATAAATATTGGTCTTACATTGAGAAAAGAGTGAGATTTTTCAGAAAGATACCTGACTCAGAACAAAAAAAGAGTGAGATTTTTCAGAAAGATACCTGACTCAGAACAAAAAAAGAGTGAGATTTTTCAGAAAGATACCTGACTCAGAACAAAAAAAGAGTGAGATTTTTCAGAAAGATACCTGACTCAGAACAAAAAAAGAGTGAGATTTTTCAGAAAGATACCTGACTCAGAACAAAAAAAGAGTGAGATTTTTCAGAAAGATACCTGACTCAGAACAAAAAAAGGGGGAGATTTTTCAGAAAGATACCTGACTCAGAACAAAAAAAGGGGGAGATTTTTCAGAAAGATACCTGACTCAGAACAAAAAAAGGTGAGATTTTTCAGAAAGATACCTGACTCAGAACAAAAAAAGAGTGAGATTTTTCAGAAAGATACCTGACTCAGAACAAAAAAAGAGTGAGATTTTTCAGAAAGATACCTGACTCAGAACAAAAAAAGGGGGGGATTTTGTTGTTTTTACTTTGAACATTCTACTGTAAAAAAGGACCTTTTTGTGTCTCCCAATAAATAATAAGACCAAAGATAGTGAATAACAAGATGGGCCACTCAGCCAAAAAAGTGTCCGCAGGAAGTATGCTCTTTGCTTCAGATGGCGCTGCAGTCTGTTTTGAAGCTCTCTTTCGTTTTTCCAGAAGAAGAATAGGAATAGCACCTCCTTGCGTGCGCAGATCGACTGCTGTTCATCAGCAGTTCGGGTACGTTCAGTGCGGAGTTTTAGTTTTTTAAATATTTTAATGACCTCTCGCCTTTCATTCTAAAGTCAAATTAAACTAAGAAAACCATCACCTTTTCCTCCGGAAGAGGTTTTTTGTCAGCGTAACCATTTTAAAAAAGCGTTCTTCCGAAATTTATCCCAAAACTTGCTAGTTTCACTTTGATTTTTTAAAACTCAAGTAGGGTAACTCTGTTCGCAAAGAGTGCGCTTTTGTGAAGAGGGCGCCACCAAATTTTGAGGACACTTTTTTAATTGGCTCAAAGAGAGAAGTGGCCCATCTTGTTATGTACTATCATTGATAAGACAGAGGTTCGTGGCCCAGCAAGATTTCAAAATTTTACTGAGATACTCATCTCAGGACTAGTACAGACAATAAGTATCAGCCTCACAATAAACAAAAAGATTGAGTTTTGTATTCCTTGGATACTTGTCTCAGAGCTAGCTAAGAGACAAATTTGGTCTCACAATAAGCAAAGAGACTGAGTTTGTGTGCAGTCCTACCCTGGGGGGAAAACTTTAATGGCCGGGTGGTCAGACTCAAACCAGGTGTGAAAGTTGTGAGTTGTCTTCCAGGCGGAGATAAAACTTGAGCCAAAGTCTTCCAACATTTTGGAATCTGGGGGAGAAATTTGCATACCATTATACATATATATATGAAACCATGAAGCCACAAATGAAGTTTTCAAACAAAATAAGATAATAAACCCCCAAGCAACCATGTAAATCCCCAAGCACCTACACTAATCAACCCCAATTGAACAAAAAGTTACACTGAGGCAAAACAAGAGGCAAAACAAGAGGCAAAACTCATCAAATTCTCAAACAAAAAAACCCACTGTCCTCACATTCAATAAAAACTATTCATAAATGTCTCAGCCATGACACTGCAGCAATCCACAAATGTGGCGTCCTCCTCCTCCTCCTCCCCTTCCCCCTCCCCCTCCTCCCCTTCCCCCTCCTCCCCTTCCCCCTCCCCCTCCTCCTCCTCCCCTTCCCCCTCCTCCCCTTCCCCTTCCCCCTCCCCCTCCTCCTCCTCCTCCTCCTCACTGTTCTCAAGTGCCATCACAATTGCATCCTTCAGTCAAGTGTGCAGCTGATCTTTTGTATATGGCCCATTTCCCTTTCTAAAACAAACTCTCCCTATCCTTCCGGGCATTCCTAAGGACGCTCCTTTACTGATAATAACAGGATTTTTATCCCAATTTTTCAATGTAATTTATTTAAAATTCTGCTCACACAGCCAGCTTTGGCAGGCAACTTTGAAATGCCAAAATGACATAAAAATGTGTGAAGTGCACACTGGTCCTTCCAGATTTTCTTCTATATCTAAAATAAAATGTTTAATTGCTTGATCGAATCAATTCAAGACCCTTTTAACAGAGGCTCCCAATCTACAACAACCCACTTAAGTATTGCAAGAGTGGAAGGACACATCATATTATTCTAACCACTTTTCCAAAACTACTTCCCTTTTCAAGACCTTTGCCTGAACACAAACACAAAGTATGCTACAGTAGTGGCGTTATTTCTGTTTCAGAGCAAGTCATACTTGCTAAAGAAATGCTCACCGTCAGTCCACACAGACGACAACAGCGAGTTGAGATAGTGCCGGAACTGGGCTCGGATCCACTCATCACTGCCTTCCCATTCTGAGGGGAAAATCAATGAAATTGTCAGCTTTAGTTTTAGTAAAAAGTTTTACGGCACTTGCAACACAATAAGGTCATATAAGTGCCGAAAATTAGAGGTGTTACAAGAGAGTAATAAACACAAAAAAGAACGAGGAGAGATAAAGACGATAGATGTTTGATAGAAAAGAAGAAGCAGACCACACCAGGGCACCCGTCAACTACCCACTGAAATTGTAAACACATTTTTCACATCCAAGATCAAGAATAGAAATAATTTCAAAAAAGCTACTGTGTCATTTCAAAAGTAAGCGCAATGATAGAACTGCACAGATCAGCTTCACCTTAACAATATTCACATACATTAGAGAACATTAATTAGTTTTAGTAGCAGTTTTACGGCGCTCGCAATTGCATAAGGTCATATGAGCGCCAAGGGGTGGATGTCAACAGAGAAATCCTTACAGGGAATCAGACTTATTCTGCTCACCTCTCTAGCTTCAACAGCACACAATCTGCTTCGACTAACAAGGCACCCCGGAAATAGCGGGTGACAAGAGTGAGACAAACATACAAAAGAAGTAGAGGAAAATGACGATGGTAACGATTAGGAAAGAAAAAGCAGCAGTTCCCTGTTGTAGTTCAGGCACAGTTATGAGCATGACATTGTTCAATCAGCCCATTTACAATTCTACTGTGCATTAGAACGAGAAATGTCCTCCCTTTGGGAATGGCCTAAAGACACTTCAGTCAGTGGCATCGCCCCGGGGGGTATTAGAGAGCATTAATGAAAAATAAGCTTACAATACATACAATCACTTATATATAGTCATAGTCACTGAACTAGAAAAGTGGCACCATAGCATAAGACAGCAGTCTAATTGCTAGGCCGTATCCACGCACCAACCAAAATAGTCTTAACTCAAAGAAAAAGGAAAAAAAACCCCACTGATTACAATTACTTATCCTTCTTGAAATTTGAAATTTCCTTTACAGAGTAAACATGCATTCAAAGTATACTCTCCTCATTAAATACTAGTTTACAATGGTACACACATGTACAGTCAAAATTGTTTAAGATGGGTATCTATTATTGGGGGGAAAAGTGGCTGTCGTAACCCTGTCCGTGCGTCGTGTTTTACTATCGTATCCATACGACGTGGGGAACTCTGTGCCACCACTTTCCAAAGAGGAAATTTACTCGAAAATCCAACCCGTACGCTTTGCCTAGCAGTCTGTCAAAATGATTTTTTGAGAAATATTGGAAGTTTCAAAGAGATCGTCACACTAGAAGTATTCTAAAATGTGAAGAATACAACCCCGGGGGTACAAAATGACCCTAGGGCGCACAGATAGGGTTAGACAGGCAGCAATCTCACACAGTGTCACAACAATGTAAAAAAAAGGGGGTGGGGGAATGGGAAATGGCAGTTTGTACAGGTGACTGTCTTCTATGGGTGGCAGTTAGAGCAGATTTGACTGTATCAAAAGAGAACAATTCCAAACAACACTTGATGAAGTACAATCAGGTTAACAACAACATGGCTGAAGACCACGCCTGTGTGGAGTCAAGGTGAATATATATATATATATATATAATTTTTTCTTTCTTTCTTTCTCACAGACACTCTCAAGAGATAACCTACCGAAAAGCCACCACAATATCATCTCCAGACACTTTCTGTGAACCTGAACCTGTATTCACTGACTACTGAACCACTGGAGTCTCCTCTCCAACCCATTCACTGACTACTGAACCACTGGAGTCTCCTCTCCAACCCCAACAAACACAAGAAATAACACACCCAATCAAGGTCAATGCACAGCATTCTAGCGGGGAAAAGTCAATCCAAATAAAAACTGGGTCTTTTAAAGTGTTTTTTATACTAAACAAAATGGATTCAAGTTTGAGTTTCAGTAACAGTTTCACACCACTAGCAACACGATTAAGTCATATAAGTGCCGAAGATTAGAGGTGTTACCAGAGAGTAACATACAAAGAAAAGGAGGAGATACGGACAACAGCTGTTTGATAGGACAGAAAAAGCAAACCACACCAGATCACCAATCAACCATCCACCCAAAATGGATGATTTCAGTCAGTTAAACAAGACAAACAATACACACTCGTGTACCAAGAGCACCTATCTCACCTGTGCCATCATAGGTGCCCGGCCGGTCCTCGGTGACAGTTTTCACCAGATATTCTGCAAACCTCAAGTCTGCTGTAGTCAGACTGAGCTGGCGCTGGAGTTCCCGGTCACGAATTTCCACCTTCCCATCATCCACCTGTGGGGGACCCCACAGCAGGCATTACTTTTTTTATAAAGTTCTATTATCATCATCATTATTATTCTTGCATACAATATTGTTATTACACATACTATCATTACTACCATGACTTTCATTATTACTGTTATTGTTATCATCATCATCGTTACTACCATCATTATCACACATGATACTATTATTAGCTTCATTGCTCTTGACATTACTGTTCTCATTATAATCTAAATGAATATTTGTCATTATCATCATCATTACTACCATCATTATCACATATACTATTATCAATTTCATTGCTCATAATATTACTGTTCTCATTATCTAAATGAATATCATCCCATTCTAATAATAATTAACATCACGACTATCATTACTATTGGGTTTACCTCAATGACAGCATCAATAAGCTGCCTTCTCTGTTTGAACAACACATTTGTGGCACCAATCACAAAGCTGCGGATGTTCACGTCGGTCAGAATGTCATGGTACTGCAGACTCAGGTACGGGTAACACACTGACCCCTGGTGGGAGATAAAAGGCAAAAATAAAGTTACACTTAAGCAGGTGTTTGTTTTAGTAAGCGTTTTACAGCACTTGCAACAGAGGTGTTTAGTTTTTAGTTTTAGTAGAGGTTTTACGGCACTCGCAACTGCATAAGGTCATATGAGTGCCAGAAGATTAGAGGTGTTACAAGAGAGTAACAAACATAAAAAAGAAGAAGGGGAGATAAGGACTACAGATGTTCGATAGGAAAGAGGAAGCAAACCACACCATAGCACCCGCCAACCACCCACAACAGAGGTGTTACAAGAGAGTAACAAACACAAGACAAAAAGGAAAAGAGATAGGGACGGTGGATGTTTGATAGGAAAGAAGGAGCAAACCACACCAGAGCACCCCCCCCCCCAACCACCCACTAAGCAGGTGTGATACGACCCCCTATATTTCAGGCAAAGAGTATGGACAATACACAGACTTCATAGCCGAAAAGAAATGAGAATAGAAATTTTATCTCGTAAGAAAAACCTTCTCAAATACCTCAAAATAAAAATCTTCTGGAAAAATTCTATGGGGTGCCAGTTTTACATCAAGACAATTCGATGGTGTTGGACAAAGTCCATACAACTCCAGAATGACAAAACAGAAGGAAAAAGAGAAAAGTATCGTATAACCACATGTTTGAGGATAGAAGAAGCAGGCAATTTGAAGGGCTTTAGTTTTAGTAGAGGTTTTACGGCACTCACAACTGCATAAGGTCATATGAGCGCCAAGGGGTGGATGTCAACAGAAAAGTCCTTACAGGGAATCAGACTCACTCTGCTCACCTCTCCAGCTTCAACACGACAAGGTCTGCTTCGACTATCAAGGCACCCCGAAAATAGTGGTTCACAAGAGTGAGACAAACATACAAAAGAAATAGAGGAGAAATGACAGCAGTAAGGATTAGGAAAGACAAAGCAGCAGTTCCCTGTTGTAGATCAGGCACAGTTATGAGTGTGACATTGATGAATCAGCCCATTTACAATTCTACTGTGCATGAACGAGAAATGTCCGTCTGCCCTTTGAGAATGGCCTAAAGACATTTCAGTCAGTGGCACCTCCCCGGGGGGTAAATTGAAGGGCTGTTGCACCACATTATGTGACTGTGTTGTTTGTGTGGACACCTGGAGAAGACTGTCCAGCATCAACTGTTAGATTGCATTTCTCAAATACACTGTTCCTTTGAAGTTAACTTCATATGCAAGCAGATAAAGTAATACTGAAATGTCCTAAAGTAATAAAGATACTTCTGTTCTAAAACGATATAAAAATCTTTCAATCAAATTTTTTACAAGTGTATACAAGGCTGCATGTTGAGATGAGATGAGATGGGACAGGATGAGATGAGATGAGACGAGATGAGATGAGACCGGATGGGATGACATGAGACGAGATAAACTTATTGATACATGATGGAAGTTTTGGGAGAATGTAGCAGAACATCAACAGACAAAGATTCAACATCAGCACAAAAATTAACTCCTTACAATTACATTCAAGTTCAGTGACAAACATACAATGATGATAGAAAAAAATTGACAACAAGAAGAGCATCCACCAACCACCCAGTAGACAATTACAACACACTCACACACACCACAACACAGAATTAAAACAAAGGGGGAAGTATGAAGGCCAGCAAATGACAAAGAAGTTCACAAGTGCAGCATGAAGTATTGTAAACACTTAAGAAGCATCAGACTGTGAGATTTATACTTCCCCTTAAAACAGATGTATCTTGCAACAACATATTATTTAATCATTAAGAGACTTGCCTACGGTAACGAAACAGATATATTCGCAAACATTAAATTCAGTTTTTCACTTGTGTTCAGCTTACTCGTAACAGCAGCTCTATTGCATCAGCTGTATCTCCCACTTCCAATTCACAATAACTCCTTAAGTAATTAAATAACGCAGCCTTCCCCTGAACATACCTAGGTGCGCTATAATGCAGCCCTCACCTCAACATACCCAGGTGCACAAAATAACAAAAAGAACATTCTGAGTTTGTGGTACAGAACGCTATGAGAACATTTGTTTCAAATCATCTGTTTAACACAGATTTCCAGTAACAAGAGAAAGTTGCCTTGAGCAGTGTTCTTTCTGGAGCAATTATGATGACGATTGGTACAACAAAGAAAGGAAGAAAATAACAGAAGTATAACCAAACATAAAAAGAGATGATGAAATGTTGCAGATTCCCATACCTTTGTAAATATTGCCAGAGGGTATCCACTGTTATCTTGAGGTAACACGATATCTCCATCCAGATTTTTCGGCTTGTCTTCACTTTTCTCTTCCTTCAGTTTCGACTTACTGCTGACTTTGTGCAACGCAGCAGACAACTTGCTCTTTAAGACTTTCGTCTTCTTCTGTTTCGACGATGGGGACTCTTGATCAGACGTTTTGGTCCGCAAAGATCGGGAATTTTTCTCGCTATGGGTGGGCGAGGAAGTGGTTGTGCTGTCCGATGACACAGACTCCCGACCACTCTCACTCTCACCGGGAGAGTCTCCGCTGTTACTTTTCTCCTTGTCCCTTGAGGCGGAGCTACCCCGACTCCCAGGCTTTGATCCCCCTGCTGGCGAGAACTCATGATCGATGCTGAGCTGTAAGCGATCCTGTTCCCATGAGAAACAGTCCTCTCGGTCGATCTTACTGATGCTCTCTGGAGAGTCAAGTTCCTCAATGATCTCATCACCTTTAGGTCTGTGCTTTGTATCAGCCAGAGACAAATGGCCACTTTTACTGTGGCTATCTCCCGGCAATGCATTCCCATTGTCATCCTTATTGGTCAAGCTCATGTACTCTAGTTGACTACTAACCTTCTCTTGCACTGCTTCAATGTGAGTAATATTCTCCACATGAGCTAAAGGACTTTCACTGCTGTCCACAGGTTTGGTTTCTTCGTCGACAGACTCTTCCTTTTTACTGCGGTGAAATGCGTGAACACTCAGCTTCTCCGAGTCGTTTGAGCTACAGCTCCGAGACCTAGATTTGCCTGCTGACGTTGAATCTCTTCGACCACTTGTCTGAGACAGCTCAGGGCCATCTCTTAACTTTTCTTCCTCTCCTCGCACCGTCTTTCCACCAGCCTCACCCTGATATGTGGTGTGACCGCCAGCACCAGACTGAGAACCAGCAAAGTCAAAAGCATCCCTGGGGATGGACGGAGATTCCGGGGCTTCACTCATAGCTCTGTTACCGGCTGCTGTTGTGGGGCTGTCCTGCTGACCGATGTCCAGAGAGGAGTACTCGGAATCCCCGCTGGCCCCCAGATTTAGCGCTGAGTTATGCATGTGACCCATGACCTCGGCCAGAGGGGAGTCTGGACTGCTGCTGTGGTAGCGGATCTCCATGAAGTGCTCGCTCTCATCCTGGTTTGGGTCCAAGCTTGCCGTGCCCAAGGTCGGTGACAGTTTCTTCTGGCTCCACTGATTGCACGCCTGACGCAGGCCACTCTCCAACATGCCTGAAACATTTCATAAAACGACCAAATTCAAATCTATAGGTCTATCAATAATTCTTAAGACGTTTCAGCATAATTCATAAGGCAAGTAACTAGACCTTGCATTTCTCATTTTAATATGTCTTCGTGATTTTCCAATCTAGAGTCTGTTTTAAATAAGCACTTGCCTCTAGTCAGAAATAATACTTCAATTTCATCCCAAAGAGCTAATAAATGACAAAATTCAAACCAAAAGAAAAAGAAGAAAAAAATCTATAAAAAGTACTCCATAATAACGTGATGATGTACAAAATATAAACTGTTCAATATCCCTGCACAAAATCGACAAGGTAATGCTATTTGGGCAAAATAAGGCAGAAACACTATCCTTCAGCAAGGACAACATCATCCTCCAACAAGATAGAAACCAATTCTATAAAATGAGACAAAAACCTAAACAACTCTTGGTTCATTCAGAATTTCCAATTCAAAATGCTTTGAGATGGGGATTGAGAAACACACAAATTAGTCAACCTGAACGGTATCTCAAAAGTAAAATGACCTTTCGTCAGCATCACCTTACCTGGGAAAAGGGACAGGACACTGAGCAACGAGTGACACAACGACTCCACTGGCGAACCAAACACCAGAACCTGGCAAAGACACACATGCAAAGGTCAAGGTCACAAACAGAAAAGTCACACAAAAAAGCCTCATACTCGTACTTCTTTCTTATGTCAAAGGATACTCACTTCTCAGCTTCTATAACATCTACATATAGACTGCTCAGTGAAAGACTCCTTTTTTTTCTTCTGTTTTTTGGTAAGTGTTTTACGGCGCTCAACCTGCATAAGGTCATCTGAGCGTGTGGAACACACCAAACATTTTCAATTGGTAGGAAATTTTGACTATTGCCTGGGTAGCGGCCGAAGCCTACTCTTATCGATTTTGGACCACCAAGGGATCTTTAACGTGCGCAACTTGCAACACATGGGACCTCCGAGATTTTTTGCCCTTGTCAAAGAAGGCTAGGTGTAAATCGTTCCTACCAGAAGATCAGGGGCGTGGCTGAAAGACAGCAGTAAGAAGGAGCCAAGGAGTAGCAGTAGAAAGGCTGAAGAAAGAGTCAGGAGCCCAGTGGAGGGGGCAAAGGAGGTGAGGGAGTGGGGGAAGAGAGTGGAGACAAAAGCAGATGAAAGAATATTGCAAGAGAGAAGAAAGAAGGTGAAAGGAAACAATTTAACAGAGGAAAATTTTTCCGTCACTACCCGGATTCCAACCCGCAACCTTTGAATGAGAGGCGAACACCTTAACCCCTAGGCCACGAGAGCCCCCTGAAAGACTCCATCATAAGTCATTTTTCAAAATGGGGTATGGCGAAATCATACACTAAGCAGTCAATATTTCCTAAGAAACTTGATTTTGTGAAAACATTTTCTTCATGGCTGATGCAAGCTAGATCCTAGCTACAATTCAGATTTGATAAAAAGAAAAAAAGAAAACATGATCATCAACAGGCTACTTCAATATCTTGCGGCACAATCTGACAAATGAAAAGCCAAAGAATAGCAATGGTTAGAACTCAGATAACAACTGTCACAAAATACAAAGAGCACATTGTCACTGTCAGCTGTTATCAAAGCTGGTGCTCTCTTTGTTCAACTAAACTGGCATAGAGTACATCAGCAACAATTTAACATTTTACCCTCTTTTAAGAACGCAGTTTATCATGCCAAACTTTAACATGTTACTCTGGCAAAAAAAATTGCGCATGTGATAAATCATGGTTCAACACACGTTCATCAAGTAATGTTTTTTGGGGTTTTTTTATAGTAGAGGGTTTTACGGCGCTTGCAACTGCATAAGGTCATATGAGCCCCAAAGCAAGTAATGTGTTGAGTATGATTGCAAAAGAACAAAAATATGGTCGAAATTGTCCCAGACGATCACCCCTCATCGAGGAGTAAAGTAATTTTCTTAAAAAGGCGTAATTCTTGGACAGTTTCTCATCATAATATTGAAAAAAACACAAGGGGGGGGGGGGGGGAGTGGGAAAGTGACCATTTGTACAAGTGATTTTCATGAACAGGTGGCCATTAGAGCAAGTCCAACTGTAGTTCAATGTACACACAAACAGGTGGCCATTAGAGCAAGTCCAACTGTAGTTCAATGTACACACAAACAGGTGGCCATTAGAGCAAGTCCAACTGTAGTTCAATGTACACACAAACAGATACACAAAGTCACCAACCCGTCTCTCCAACATGAGCAGCTTGAAAACGACGATAATCTTGTGCTTGTATTGAGTCACCAGTTCCCGGACAGACAAACCTGAAGATATTAAAAAGATAGACTTGCTGGGAACGTTTGAACTTTGACTTTAAAATTTACATAATTTGAAAACAAAGAAAAGAAAAGAGAACATTTTTATATATCCATCAATCCTTGCAGGAAGATTTACTGTACAATTGCAGGCATAAGAAATAAAGTTAGAAAATAGCCCTCCTTTAGTTGTAGGCATGTGTTTTCTAGCCACTGGAACCTGTAACATTTAGTCTTTGACATAACTGACAGATAAATAACATAGCTTACAGCATCAAATATATTACAGCAAATAATTATTCTTACAAATAAGTTCTACACCTTTTCCAATCAGACTGAATCGTAAGTCACCATAAAAATACATTTCTCAGTTAGAGAATAAAAAAACATGCTTAAACAGCTCAATGTCCCAAATTCATATGCTACAGCTCCAGCAGAAACATTTGTTTCATTGCAACAGGAACTATGAAGACTGTTAATGTTTGTTCAAGAGATTCTGCTTACTCTCAAAAATATTATTTTCCTACAACTAAAGAAGCAAAGCTTAACATCAAGAGACAAACACAAAGAGCCAATATAAGAGTTCATGAAGTAAAATATACTGTACCAGTAACTATTAGTGAGGCATCTGACAAAATGAGTTTTTCTCGGATTTTAGCCCAATGGACATTGATATAATGTCAAATTTATAGGCAGAGTTGTACAATTTATAAGTATGAAATGATGAAAGACATGTCAAACTTGAAGAAAATGGCATCAGTTGAAAAATCTACAAATTCGACTCGTGTTTATTTTTTAGTGATATCTCCATTCACGGATTGAGAGACGTAACTCATTTTGTCAGCACGCCCCACATTTGACAATATCATTCGAGCTTTCCTCTGATAAGACAGTATTTATCTCAAGAAATATACTTAAAACAAACAACTCACAACTGGAAAAAAGAAAGATATCACACAAAGCATAAAGAACCGACAGTACATAAATCACCCGACTACAGCAGCGCATACCAAGAAAGACTTGACTGCCTTCAAGTAAACTCTGGGTCAGAGAAGAATTCAAGTTGTTGAAAGTCTGCTCCAGCAATGAGACTTGGCTAAAGTCCCGCTCGTCAAAGTAGGCGTGCGTGATCAGCTCCAGCTTTGCCTTTATCAGACCAAACAGAGGCTGGGAAGACACAGATTTGTTTTGTTTTAGTAGAGGTTATACAGCGCTCACAACTGCATAAGGTCATATGAGCACCAGAAGATTAGAGGTGTTACAAGAGAGTAATAAACATAAAAAAGAAGGAGGGGAGATAAGGACGATAGATGTTTGAATAGAAAAGAAGAAGCAAACCACACCAGAGCACCCGCCAACCACCCATGAAGACACAGAGACACAAAACTTTTCTTTAAAAACTTTTTAATTGACCTAATTTACTAGGCACAAACGGGTCAATAAAAAGGTACATAACTTGACATAGAAGTAAGCATAAAGAAAAAAAAAGTAACATAAAAAGGAAACCCTTAGTCAGTTGGTAATGTATGACCATGTAGGCTACTTTCAAATAAGAATAACCTGGTGAGGTCAGAAATTATTTGTCACAAGAAGAACCAGAAAGACTGCAACATCGTTTATTCTATCTAACTATCTAAAACAGACTATTGCAATTCTCTTCTTGCTGGCAGACACCAAAGATTTTATCACTTCATCTCCAAATTGTTTTTTAAAATGCAGCTTGTCCCATCTACAAGAAAAGCAATAGGGATCGTACAGCCCATCTTTTTAAAAACTGCACTGGCTGTCTGTGAAAGACCATATCATATCTGTCTCCATGATTTCATGCACCTCGAATAATTTAGCAAAATTCAATCATTTTTTGCATAATTTCTTATTATTTCCCTTTATCATTCTTTGTTAAAAATGACAGAATCGCATAATTTCACATTTTTGGGCTCAGTTTGCATAATTTCAGAATTGTTCTTGCATAAAATACGGGGACAGTCATATGCATGGACAACCAGGCACCAGTACATTTAACTTAAAGCTAAAACACTTGCTCTCTAACAAGAGCCCCTCAAACCACTTCCTTTTTTTAAAAGAAAATAGTTATAAGAATTATCCAAGACTAAGAACCATTCCTCTTTCATGGGCCAGAGAAAGTAGAAGTTCGATTATACTTTTCAACTCACCAGTCGACTCAACACACAAACACTTTTCTGTACTGTACTTCTTGTAACATCTGCAGTTTTGTTTATCAAATTCTGGGAAAAAAAAGGAAATAGGAAAGACAAGGTAATATGATAATAAAGAAATCAACATGAATCTGAATGTTTTTATTCTTAAAAAATTTTTAATCAGCCCAAAAAAAATGTGTTTCAATTCCATATATTCTATCTTGATTTGCAAAAAAAACACCCTACGGTAACATTGTTGAAATACACATATTCTGTAATCCTTGATTTTTGGTGAACTGACAGGAAAAACATATCATAATTTGATATTCTTTTTCTCCACATTTCTTTCTCATCCCTGTCTCTTCCTTGTCTTCCACAGAGCAAAACCTAAGACAGTATTTTAACTCTAAAATGCTCAGAGCCCAGTATAAGTAACCTATTCACAAAGTAAATTTTGGTATTACCAACAAAAAAATTCAAACAAACCAGTGTGAGCCAGGGAAAGCGAAGGCAGCTCAGAATCAATACCAAATACCCGCTGAAGGACAGAATGCAGGTAGGACAAATAATATCTCACCCCAAAACCCAAAGACAGCCTGAGTTTTATGGCACCTCACCTTTGCATCCATTTGTCTGTAGCACGATACTCCATACACGGTGTGCAGGTTATCTTTTCGACCAGGCAGGACAAAGTACACCGTGTCTGGCAAAGAGAACCAGAACCAAGTGGGGAGTGAGTGTAACTTAAAATAACCATACTCGACTCTTTTAAAAAGAAAATTTCATGAGCATCTACAAGTTACAACATTTCACATCTAACAGACCACTTTTTAAAAATGATGTGTTTATTATATTTATTTCTGTGGCAACATAAAGGGCATGTCTTTTACTGGCTAACTGGTGATGAATACTTAACTAATTAGAGACTCTAGTGGGACTCAAATTAAATTTTTTAAAAGAAACAAAAGCAACAACAAAACATTCCAGTATAGTTATTTCCAAAGATAAATGCTTCCATCAAGTTGAGAGGTTAAAATGTGAGGACATTTGCATCACCTCGTACATATAATGGACTGCTGTTTGAACTCAGCATCTGGAACTTAGAATCTTCTTAACTTAAAAGAAGAATAAAACACCCTTAAAAAAGAAAAAAAATTAAGGCGCCAACATTTGGGGAGTTGCAATAATTTCAAGCTGACCTCTTGAGAATGACTGTATATTATTATTATTATGGAAAAAAATATAATTAAAATACATCATTTCACATTAGACTACGAAAGAATTCAATCATATTTCTCCACAAAGAGTTAAAATATTCAAAATACACACTTCCATAACGTATAATATAATATATAAATATATAATTTGTTAAAAAATTACCTTTGACAAAATTATGAGCCCCATCAGGAAGAGCAAGGGAAGGAATATGCTTCCATTCTTCTGGAATTTCATGGCTCTCCACAGTGTTTCCCTCGATCAATGGCGGGTAAGAAAACTCGACCTGGAATAGTTTGGAAGTGATGAGCACCTGAAAGTGTCAGGCAACTACAAATAAAATAATTAAATCTATTGGGTTCGCTTTATATCAAAACTGGTAGAACAGGTACAGTACAGCATAATTTCTTAATCAGTTTGAGTTTGGGCTACTGGTCACTAGTCTCCATTGGTTCACAAAGTATTTTGTTTCCTAGAAAGCACAGATTTTCAAGCTTTTCTTAAAAGTGTAATAAAATACAGTGGAGATTGCTTGTATTCAGTTTGGAGAGACTGCTCCTTCATGGCTACTTTTCTTCATCTTCCAGGAGGAGGTTTGCAAAACTCACTGCTCTTTTTCATTTCAAATATTTCTCTCCCAGCCATGACTGAATGCCACGCTTGCACCAAATTTTCCTTTTGGACATTTTTTTCCACATCTATCTCTTTCAGTAACAGAAATTTGAGCTGTAGAGTGTACATACTGTGCTTTCTCTTCGACATTACCATCAGTTTTTTCAATCTGCCAAACAGTAGCACAGAATAGACACACAATTGATCAGCACACTGTAGGCCTACAGCTCTGTACTGTGCTCTGTGCTAGACAAGTGAGAAGACCCAGGGTGAGTGATGTCATGAAACATATCACATGACAAGCACATATGCTCAAGTTCTGTATTAACTAGCTTCAAGCAGAGACTATAATAGACCATGACAGAGACGTGCTGATAACAAGCCGAGTCAGCGCTTGGTACATCACGTGAGAAAAGGGCCGAGGGTAGGTGAAGTAATTATCTTGCTCGCTCGTTCGCCCACAACAAGGCCTTGTGAATTGTGAGTTCTGTCCCCTTACTTTTTATTTCGATACTTCATGGGCCGGCAAGGCGTCGATCTGGATTACGATTAGTAGACATCCTTGTGTTGTCTAAAACAAAAAATATAAGTTCTAAAGGGTGAAAACTAAAGTAATACTAGAACTAAGGAGAGTGAGGAGAAGTGGGCCGTGGGAAGAAATGGACCACCCCCTGTAGAGCCAAATCTAGAGGCCTAGTGCAATTTTGCAAATAATAAAAAAAACCTGACAAAAACGTTTCCAGGAAGCAACTTCCTTTTTATTTTTAGGGTGGTTTGAGGGAATGGAGTATTAAAGACGTTTTCATCAAGAAAAAGTTGAAAAACTTGATTTTTGAAACTCGCAACTTTACCTCAAAGAGGAGCAAAACAGATCGGGTAAGTGTAACAAAAGTTTAAAAACTTTATTGTTGTTGGAAGGAAATTGGGGAGATAAAACATCTATACTATGTGTAAAACCATGTAAAAGGGTGCTTTTTTTAGGGGGGGGGGGTCATTATTTTGTGTAGGAAGACACACCAGTCTTTCGTCTGTTCTTATCGTCGCTCTGTAAATGAGCCGGCGAGACCTCGGCTCTTTACTCGCGTTGACTAGGCCTGTTATCAGCATGTCTCGGCCATGACCCATTGACGGCTATGTGGCAGACATACATTTGCTACAGCCTTATTAATATATATGTGTGTAATAGAGTAAAAGTAAGCAAACAGTACACTGACAATGTCTCTCTCTGTTCCACAATCGACACATATATATGTGCATTCTTACGTCTCTTTCTTCTGTTTTGTATCTTATAGATAGCACATAAGATGATTTGCATTACCTGAGGAGTTGCTAGTAAAGTATTACATGAAAATCAATCGAAATTCTTTTCAGTTTAGAAATAGGGGCATTTCAGCTAATCTGTAGTCTCCTTACAAAGACAAATGGGAAAAAATTGGTGATTTTGTTTGCGTTCATATAGCTAAAATTTTCAGATTTTAAGCATTTTCAGTTTTTATTAAGTCATCTCCAGTATAGTTACATATCAGCAGATAAAAGTAGCCCTACTACCCCTAAACCCCAAGAATTAATGTACAATTTCTGAAAACTATTCAAACTTTCCGGTTGAATGAATTCTGTTTTCATGCAATCTCTATCAATTATCAAGTATTTTCAGTCAAAAGTCAAATGTCATCAGGAAAGAATGGAAACTCAAATTGGTTCCTCTAAAATTATCATGCAGCTACTATTTGTTGGTGCTTCGGTTATGTTCAGTTGGGCTCATCCTAAGGCCTTCCCCCCCCCCCCTCCCTCCCTGATCACCCCCGGTGAGAATAGCTAATGACCCACTATTCTCACCCCCATCCCGGTGTGAGCATGGGGCGAGCCTTAATGTTCTTAAAAGTAGGCTAGATCTAGATCTAGAGATCCGATAATTGTGAGGACCAGTAGGTATCAGCTGCGTTCTGCTCTTGACATTTCGTCTTTGCATATATATATATACCATAGATCTAGATTTCTAACCTAGAGATCTAATATCTAGTTCTACATCCGTTGGGTTTCTTTTTGTGTGTTTTTTTTCCACTGTTGTTTGTTGTTCTTGGTGAGAAATGGCCTTCACCCAGCTCAATACATAAACCAAATCAGAAACTTATCTCTACAACTTTTTAAAGTAATTCTCTGTGCTGTTGTGTGTGTGTCTGTGCTACAGACTGTAGGCATACTGTATGTTAGCACACACCTGAGGGGAACCCCCGCGGGGCAGTGCCACTGACTGAAGTGTCTTCAGGCCATTCCCAGAGGGGGGGACATTAACTCTTTAACCATGTCTGGACGGTGGAAGCATCCTGTAGTCCAGGTTTGTAATCATGGCAGGACGGTACCACAGTCCGATGCGAAGTTATCATTGTATTATGGTACGGGCCGAACATAAAAAAGTACGAGCTTACAAGCCTTTAGTTTGACCAGTAAGTCCAAGATAAATGAATTCTACATGATCTAGATAAAGCTTTTTTGATCAGTTTAATACGAAACAAGCAGTTTTAAAAACGTAGATGTCAGGTCGCATTTCCCCTAACACAAAAGAAATTGCGCAGAAACGTGATTTTAAATTGCATGGTTAAAGAGTTAACTTATTCGCTACGAATTATTTTCGGCTTGTGGGCGAATTTTTTTCGGGAGGGCGAATGAGATGATGACTAGTGGGAAGTTAAAAGGTCTTTAGGGCCACAAATTTATAAAATATCAACGTATTATCCACCAATATTTTCAGTATGGTTTGTAGAATACATCTGTAATGTTTATTTATGTATTTTTTAACTTTGGTTCCTGTAAGAGGCGATTATGCAACACAATTTTGATTGGATGCGGATAAAATTTGAAAATAGAAAATTAATCATCTTTGGTGAAGCTCAAAAAATATATTTGCACCTAGTCAAATGATACATCAAAATAACCATAAATGAATATAGAACTGGAAAATATTGAAAAGTTTGCAGCTATATAACATTCCATAATATTTGTACATTTGGATCATAACATTTGATATTGAAAAAAATATTTTTTAAAATAATAATTATAATCTTGAAAAACGATCACAAACAGAAAAAAACCCACTCGTATCTAATATGAAATTATTCAGAATTGCATTTGGAATACACCTATAACTTGAGCAGCACTTTTTGTGTAATTTCATCAAAAAGTTGTAATTTTGGGGAGAAAAAAATATTTTGACAATTTAGATCTGGATCTAAATCTAGATCTCGGTCTAGCCCCCCTAGCACAAAAAAAATATTGATTTCTCAATAATATAACAGTGCAGTGGCAATAGGAGTCCAATCGTATCAATATTATAAAAAAAGAGTCCTCTACATTTCTTTAGCGGGCAAAATAATTATAGATTTTGTTGTGTAAAATTACTAAGACTGGTGTCCGGGCTATAATTTTGGCATCGCGATAAAAGAAAGTCGAATAAACTGCGAAATCGCGTTTCAAAATTGAATCTATACTTCCGATTTTCAGTGGAAATGCTTGACCCGAAAGTCAACATTATATTATAATAACCTTTATTTTAACATGGATATATGTGGATAGGAATTATAGAATCTAAGCTAAAATTGAACATCGGTTCTCGAGCCGCTGGAGGCGGCTTAGCGTACTGACGGCAGTTTAGCCGCGCCGCCCCCCACGGCTCGGCGTAGCGAATGAGTTTAAAACTTGTTCTTAGCCCCCCCGGGGTGGAGCTAGTGTCTTTAGGCCATTCCCAAAGGGGGGATATTAACATCTCGAGTTCTTAAGCACAGTAGAATTGTAATTTTGTAAATGGGCTGATTCATCAATGTCATGCTTATACTGTGCCTGAACTGCAACAGGTAACTGCTGCTTTTTCTTTCCTAATCCTTATTATCGTCATTTTCCTCTACTTCTTTTGTATGCTTGTCACACTCTTGAGACCCGCTATTTCCGGGGTGCCTTGATAGTCGAAGCAGACTTTGTGCTGTTGAAGCTAGAGAGGTGAGCAGAGTTAATCTGATTCCCTGTCCTGTAAGGATTTCTCTGTTGACATCCATCCCCTGGCGCTCAATGACCTAGATCTATGCAGTTGCAAGAGCCGTAAAACCTCTACTAAAACAAAAAAACCTGAGGGGGGTGAGAACAGCAAGCCATAGGGCCATAGGCTATCTATTCTCACCTGAGAATAACCACTTCCTTTTTACTTTTTTTTCCATCCTACTTAAAAAAACATAGGCCTATACTATAGACTATACTATAGGGCCACCTCTATTCTCACCCGGAGTGAGAATAGTGCAGGCGAGTCTTGTGGCTATTCTCACCCGGTGCGTGTTCACCAAATTTTGCGTTCACCCTAGACCACAGAATTCTACACTGTGATAACAGAAAAATTTTAGAATTCTGTGCCGTGAACAAACGTTCCATTACAACTGTAGCCTACTAAAAGCGTACAATTTTGTCTGTGGGCAGTGTGTGTATGGCGACCCGCGTAATTCGGCTCGATTCGAAAAGTTTAATAGCCGTAGCATCTTTGTAGACAACCAAATTTATTTACTTTTGTGTTTTAACATCATTTTTAAACTTTGACTTTGACTTTGTTTTGGTCAATTTGATTGTCCACACCGATAGACAGTATTCAGAAAGAGACAGAGAGAGAGAGAAGAGGGGAGGAGTTGATCTTGCGAGAACTTCCGGGCGGGTGAGAATAGCCATTTTCATACTATAGATCTAGATCTATATTATTATTATAGACTATGGAAATATTGATCAGATCTGAACTGATTTAAAGGGTGACATCAAGTTTAAGTACAAGCACAGAGAGAACACACAAAAATTTCTTGCAGACTTACATAAACTTTTCCAGTTCCCCACTACTTTGCCAATTATTTCATTAATAACATTTTATATTAGAAATTCATTGAGAATCATTGGACCAAGCAGTCGACGTCAGAGTCGAGCAGAATGCGGATATTCATAGACATAATTACACTCTTGATTTTAACTTCCCCGTGACATGAATTACCTGGCATCCCTTCTTATGGTGAAAACCAACAACAATAACATGGAGCACGGGTTCTTCCATGGCCGTAATCTAAAAGATGTGTAGTCATGCACACATTCTGAAGCAACACGTAGACTGTGCAGTTTTGTGCAACCAGTGTTTACACCCTCTAATTCATCCTTCTTTTCCTGCTTGTGACAGTCACCTCCCTTGGATAGTGTGTACAGCTCCGTACGCCTAGCTGTCTGTTATGTCGACGGGAAAGTTTTTCGAGGCTTGCGAGTTCGGTTTCACATTTCACAGAAATAAGATAGGGCTGATTACTATTAAAATGCTCTCAACTTTCTATAACACATATATATGCAGTAATTGGACTTTGCTTCTCTGATCTTTTTGTCATAAACACTAGAACTATAGATCTATCTCCTGACCACCTGTGTTGTTTTGGTTTCAATTTAAACTGGGCCTAGGTTTCTATAATATGTCCTTTTCCCTTTTTTGTTAGGTCTCCCCCAAAGAGGTTATAATAGTACTAGGGGTTGCAGCTGTGACGTCACCTACATAAACACGCTATGGCTGCAGAGTGATGGCTACGCGGGCCCACTCAGCTCGCTTTTTCGCCATTTTTTTAGAGGATTAGAAGCAGCCCTGTCACGCCGTGCGTCCCTCGCAACGCCTTAGTCTTCATAGAGTTTAAAGCTCAGTTCAGTTTTATTTTAAGTTTTCATTTTTGTTTGCTGTTGTTGTTTAATCATATAACATACACGCATACACAATACCGCGCATCTGCAGACCGATTGTCATGCACTTATATGTGAGCTTCAAATGAACAGAGAGATATAATCTGAGGCACTGTTTGTTTTTCAAGTGTGGGGATGGAGGAAGGGTGGAGGGAGATAAAGTGATTAATTGCATTTGTTAAGAAAAGGGACAATTTCATAATTACAAGATGAATTGCTTTTATGTTATGTTGTGTACACTCTCCTTCAACTGATGCAAAGCCTAGGTCTTCACAGAGTATGAAGGGAGTTAAAACTGGGTTAATTGTTTAATATATTAATTCGTTATTGTCTCAAAATGAGCAATTAATTGTAGGCTGGGATACTGTAAATCACTCTTTGTATGGATCCTGCGCACACCCAAAGAGGGTTGCTTAGTATCGGGCTCAAATAATTATAATATACTGATAATATTTTAAAATGTAAGACCTAGAAAAATATCCGGTTTATCTTAAATGTTCACAATATTTTCTCAAATTGGGGCTGATTGGCAATGGTGTTTGGCTACACAACACCCCATCTTCCATGAAACCCTTGCTGCTGATGTTGCGCATGCTATTTGGCATCGGTTCCGCAAATGAGACAGAACATTACGCCCATCTTATTGGCCGGTAGTTACCCCTGGTTGGCTACTTTGTATTCTCTCATCTCAACAACATCGACAGTGGGTTTTTTTTGTTTTTTGGTTCAACCAGGTTTGAAGATGTGCTACAGTTGCAGCTGAAACTCCTCAGCTTCTCAGTCACATTCCTGATTCCAGAGGACCGATACGAGCGCCTTGCTGTGATCAGCGGTGCTAAATCTTGACATACGGTTTGAGCAATGCCCAGCAAAAAATTTCAATAAAATTATGGGGGGGTTTTATTTCAATAAGTCATGATCTTCAAGTCCATCTCACCTTTTTTTCTGAATTTTACTCATCTATATGGTCCCACCCCGTAAAAGGCTCCATTTGTATTATTTGCAGATTATCTGGCTCATTTAAAGGTAAGCAATCACAAAAATCCCTATGTGTACATTTTACAGATAGGCAAATCATATGAAAAAGAAATCAACGTCAAATTACTTCGCAGAGTATCATTAATCTGTGATTGAAAAGTGTTGCTGTGCACCGACTTGCCTTAAATTCATCTCCGGAATGGCGGCGCGCCCTTCAAGTTTAACTCTCGTGACGTCACAACAAAGACTACTAGTTCTGTTTATAACCTCTTTGGGTCTCCCCCTTCCTCTCTTACCTTCAACTCCAACCTTTTCTTCCAGAATATTATGTTTCTCAAGTTATCACGCCGTTTGATATGCCCAAGGTACAGTAGCCTATAATAGTTTAGTTTCATTACGTGCTTGGGGAGCGGGGTGTTTGTGTTTCATCTTCTTTACATTTAGATGTATTTGATTTTGGTCAATGTGTTCTTTGACAGGTTTTGTTAACTTCTTTAGTCCTCTTGGTCCCTTGGTGTCCCCCAAAGTCAAAAAGATTACATTAAAAAAAGTTGTACAACAGTGCATTTTACAACTGGTGTCCTTCCATGTAGGTCTACCTCCTTCAGACACACCACCAGGAGCACAGGGCTACTGTATGAACTCTGTCACAGCTCTGCTGGGACCCAACTTTTTTCCTCCTCGCGTTTTGCCTGGTGTCTAGGCCTAAATCTTTCACATTCATGATGACCATATTATCTCAATACGTTTGATCCATCGTCCTCTCATGCCTTTAAAGTAGTACCGTAATATTCTTTCCCAAACAACTACATGTAGGCCTATATCCTTAGCCTTTTTACCATTAATGATTGAAAGACTTAA